>NW_026943831.1:422500-587500 GCF_035594765.1 Anolis carolinensis | reverse complement strand
AAAACACAAAAATAGACAAAAGACATGCACAATTATAAAAATTTAAACATTAGCCAATAAAAACGAATGACAAGAACTAATAAAGACATGGATTAAAACCGAGAGATTGTAAAAGTAGACTGGGTAAGGTGCACCCTATAAATATTGTAAACATGAAGTGACTGATAAAGTGCTGCAAATTCTTGGAAGTGCAAATTGGGGTGGGAGTAGACCCTGCTGTGTCTATATCAGGTTGACCAAGGTAAAGCAGTCCGAAAGCGCAACACTTGTGTAGCATGGCAAGGCCCTCTGTGCAGGCAGGGGTTCCTTTGGCCAGTTTGGGCCAAGGGCCAGAAATTTATTCATTGTATTAATTTATTATTCAGACTTAATGGAGGAATGTCATAGGAAACCAGGCTTCCTTTCTGCTGTCACCCTGGAGACTAGGCCTCAATGGAGACATGGGTTCAAATGACAGAGATTCCACCTGAACTTGAGGAAGGAATTCTTAGAGCTGTCCAACAAGGGAATGCTCTGCCTCGGAGTCAGAACTGGATGGCCATCTGTCAGGGGTGCTTTGATTGTGCCTTTCCTGCCTATTAGAAGGAAGGGGGGTTGGACTGGATGGCCTTTGGGTCCCCTTCCAACTCCAGAGTTGTCAGATTTGGAGCTGGAGGTGTTGGCCATCTGTCATGGGTGCTTTGATTGTGCCTTTCCTGCCTGGCAGAAAGAAGGGGGTTGGACTGGATAGCCTTTGGGTATTATTTATTTATTTATTTACAGTATTTATATTCCGCCCTCTTTCTCACCCCGAAGGGAACTCAGGGCGGATCACATTATACACACATAGAGCAAACATTCAATGCCCATAAACACATCGAACCGAGACAGAGACAGACAGACGCAGAGGCCATTTAACCTTCTCCTGAGGGGATGTTCGATTCTGGCCACAGGGGGGAGCAGCTGCTTCGTCGTCCACTGTGACGGCACTTCCTCATTCCAGGTCGTAAATTAGTTAAACTTGCCTCCCCACTTTTTTTTTTTATAAGTGGTACCTTATTTCCTACTTGATAGATACAACTATCTTTTGGGTTGCCAGGTCAGCAACGAGCAGGGGCTATTTTTAATTTTTAATTGATGGGTGCTCACCCCGCCATGGGCTGGCCTCGAACTCATGACCTCATGGTCAGAGTGATTTATTGCAGCTGCTCAACAGCTTGTGCCATAGCCCGGCCCCTTTCTCCTCTAAGATTCTATGCGGTCTTCCAGATAGGTCTTATATCCCAGGATCTGATCTCAGGTTTTCTGTTTATCCCAGATTATCTGGCACTGTGGAGTCATATAATCCAGTTTAAAGCAGAAAACCTGGGATCAGATCCTAGGATATAGGTAGGGCCTCTCTGGAAGGGCCCTATGATTCTGTGAAATGAAAGGAAGTATGTCATGTTATGCCTTTATTCCTGGGGGTCGGAGCAGGGAATGGCTAGTTCAGAGTGTTGGGAATCACCCTGGACGACTCAAGTCTAGATGTAGTCAGATAGATGATAGAGTTGAGGGAACCCTTTCCCTGTTTCCAAAGCATGCCTAGACAGGCTTCACTGTGTTTCACTCTCTCCTGTTTACGTCACATCCCTTACTTTGAAGTTAGTAGAAATGTGAATCTTTAGGGACACTAACTTCTCATTGGTGAAAATGTCTTTTATGGCCCCAGTAAACTGGACCATGAGGTTGGAACCATTTTGGTTCTCTTTTCTCCCTTTGTTCTTCTAGCTCACAAGCAGCATCTTGCTGTCTCTCCTGGCAAGATGTAACTATTTAGATCAGGGGTCCTCAAACTTTTAAAGCAGAGGGCCGGTTCCCAATCCTTCAGACTGTGGAAGGGCCAAATTATCATTTGGAAGAGAAAAAAACCCAACAAATTCCTGTGCACACTGCACATGTCTTATTTGTAGTGCAAAACAACAACAACAATGAAAGAACAATACAATATTTAAAAATGAAAACAATTGTAACCAACATAAACCTATCAGGATTTCAATGGGAAGTGTGGGCCTACTACTGGCCAATGAGATAGTCAAGTTAATTAGGATTGTTGTTGTTGTTGTTGTTGTGTGCCTTCAAGTCATGTCAGACTTTGGGCGAGCCTAAGTCTAAAATTATTTATTTATTCATTTACTACATTTATTTATTACATTTATATCCCACCCTTCTCACCCCGAAGGGGACTCTGAGCAGCTGTATGTACATACAATGTATTATATTATTAGCATAGTACAATATTAGCATTATATATTACTATATTGAACTATACCACTATACTGTAATATTATATGTAATATATATCATATAATTAATATTATTATATGGTATTATTAGTATTATATTGTATAACATTATAATATTATTATCAATATTACATGTATATACAATATATTATATTATTTAAAATGATATAAAATATTATATTATAAAACTGAGGGCGGGGGCCAGGTAAATGACCTTGGAGGGCCGCATCCGGCCCCCGGGCCTTAGTTTGGGGACCCCTGATTTAGATGTTTGTTATTTTTCCTTTCTTATTTTTCCTTAGAAACCAGTCTAGAGTAGACTAGACAGCTCCCAAGCCTTACTATCTACAATGGAGTTCTTTTTACCTGAATAAATACTTTTTGAACTTTTATTGAGACTCTGCAGTCCATTGCCATCCTAAATGGTCAAAGGCTTCTCTTTGTTTGCCCCGTGTAAGTAACTGTTGCATTTGAAAGCTTTTGCTTTTGCTACTCTGCTGATTTTTGGTGGAATCTCCCCCAGAGAGGGTTAAATTGAGTCTAATTGTTCAGAGATGACCACAACACAGAGGGCAACCTCAATGTCTTGTGGGCTTCTGGGTCATCCTTGGTCCTCCTGAGAACGGGGTCTTCTGGAAGCCCAACATTGAGGGTTGTGGGCCTTCTTGGTGGCCTCTCCCTCCGCCCTCCTTTGCTTCCCTTCCATTATTATCAAATGGAAAATTTTCCTCTCTGACCGGCTGCTTCTGGGAACTGACTGCAACGGCTTCTTAATTCTGCAGGTCCTCTAATCGCATTGTAACACTGACCTTTTGTACGTAGTCCTCTCTCTCTCTGCATCAGGCGCCCAGCCCTCAGTATCCACAGATTTGGCCAGCCTTGGCTTGGAAACATTTGAAAGAAGAAGCAAATCTTGTATATCAGGGGCGCTCTTTTAATATGGAACAATATACATAAGGAGCATCCTTGGATTGTGGTGTCCGTGGGGGTCCACGGGGTAACTAAACCCCAGCAGATGCCAAAGGAAGATGGCATTTGCACCTGGAGTTTTTATTTTGCAAGCCATTTAGGCGGGAAGCAGAACATACATTAAATATTTATTTATTTATTTTATTTACAGTATTTATATTCCGCCCTTCTTTCTCACCCCGAAGGGGACTCAGGGCGGATCACATATAAGGCAAACATATAATGCCATATACACATGGAACAAAGACAGAGACAGACGCAGAGGCAATTTAACCTTCTCCTGAGGGGAAGTTTTTGATTCCAGTCACAGTGGGAGCAGCTGCTTCATCATCCACTATGATGGCACTTCCTCATTCCAATGACGGCTGGATGATTATTTATTATGGAGTCGTAACTTAGTTAAATTAGCCTCCCCACTTTATAAGTGGTACCTTAATTTCCTACTTGATAGATGCAACTATCTTTCGGGTTGCTAGGTCAGCAACGAGCAGGGGCTATTTTCAATTTTCAATTGTTGGGTGCTCACCCCGCCACAGGCTGGCCTCGAACTCATGACCTCTTGGTCAGAGTGATTTATTGCAGTTGGCTGCTCACCAGCCTGCGCCACAGCCCGGCCCCAATAATGACAATGGTGATGACTGATAATATTGTGATGGTAATAATGATGGTGGTGATGATGATGATGATGATGGAGTTTTTACTGCCACATTTGTTTTGCCAGGCAAATGTCTTTCGATGTGTTGTCAAAGACTTTCATGGCCAGAATCACAGGATTGTTGTGTGTTTTCCAGGCTGTATGGCCATGCTCCAGAAGCATTCTCTCCTGACGTTTTGCCCTCATCTATGACAGACATCCTCAGAGGTTGTGAGGTCTTTCGGTTGACTTGAGCCTTGGGTCAAGGCAGATGAGTGTGTTGTATTTGGGTGTTTCCTTGATTTCATTTTGGGAATGTTTTGAAGTGTATGCTTTCAAATAATTTCTTTCCTGTTTTGAAATTTCGCTTGCATGCAGCCCTGGGGACGATGGCACAGAAGAGTGGGATGCAAACTATTGAGATCCATTTTTGAGTGGTCCACAATGGACGGGAAAGGGATTGGTTGTGTGTGTGTGTGTGTGTGTGGAACCTGGACCCACTGTTTTGTAAAAAAAAAAAAAAGGGGGGGGGGTAGAGTTTATATATTTATTATTTCCTTTATCATTATCCTGACTTTCTCCCTACTAGTGGCTAACAATGACATGACGCACAGCAATTGTGGAAAGGGATGGGAAGATGATGAGGTTGCCTTTTGTGTTGAATTCTTTTATTTGTGTTGTCGAAGGCTTTCATGACCGGGATCACAGGGTTGTTGTATGTCTTTCGGGCTGTGTGGCCATGTTCCAGAAGCATTCTCTCCTGACGTTTCGCCCACATCTATGGCAGGCATCCTGAGAGGCTGTGAGGTATGGAGAAAACTAAGCAAAGAGGTTAATATATATCTGTGGAAAGTCTAGGGTGAGAGAGGTCAGTGTGAATGTTGTGTAGTTAATTAGCATTGAAAAGCTTATCTGCTGTCTTCTTCCTGCCTCTGGGGCATCCTTTGTTTAGAGTCGTTAACTGCCCTTGGTTGATTCATGTCTGGAAATCCTCTGTTTTGGAGTTTTTTAATACTGGTAGCCAGATATTGTTCATTTTCATGGTTTCTTCCTTTCTGTTGAAGTTGTCCACATGCTTGTGGATTTCAAAGGCACTGCAGACTAATTCAACCAGAGAAATCAGCCATAGCAGAGCATTTGATGAACCAGCCTGGACACAGAATACTATTTGAGAACACAAAAATGCTGGACCATTCTAACAACTATCATGTCAGACTACACAGAGAAGCCATTGAAATCCACAAGCATGTGGACAACTTCAACAGAAAGGAAGAAACCATGAAAATGAACAAAATCTGGCTACCAGTATTAAAAAACTCAAAAATCAGAACAGTAAATAAAAAGCAATACTCTGAAAAACAGAGGATTTCCAGACATGAATCAACCAAGGGCAGTTAACGACTCTAAACAAAGGATGCCCCAGAGGCAGGAAGAAGACAGCAGATAAGCTTTTCAATGCTAATGAACTACACAACATTCACACTGACCTCTCTCACCCTAGACTTTCCACAGATATATATTAACCTCTTTGCTTAGTTTTCTCCATACCTCAGTCACAACCTCTGAGGATGCCTGCCATAGATGTGGGCGAAACGTCAGGAGAGAATGCTTCTGGAACATGGCCACACAGCCCGAAAGACATACAACAACCCTGATTCTTTTATTTGTTTCTAATGCCAGTGCCGGTGTTTGTCCTTTGAATTTTTAATGTGTTGTGAAAAATTAATAAAAATTAATTGGGGGGGGGGGGAGAAGTGGAAGCCTTTTGCTGGGCATTTGCACTCGGCTCCCCTGCCTTTTGCCTTGGGAGAAGAGCCTGTGCTTTCTGTCCTGATGGGCAGCCAGCTTTCCTCTCCTTCTCCTAAGCCTCTGGGCACGCGGCCTGGCATTCCCTCCTTCCTCCCTCCTTCCCTCTATTTCTCCTCCTTTCCTTGCAGGGCCCACAAGGCCTGGCCAGACCCTTTTTCTGTTCTTCTGCTGCTCTGAAGTCTCCCTGTTTCCATGCCCAAAGTGAAGGCATTTTGCTGCTGCCTTTGCAGAAGAGCCTTTGCTTTTGTCCTCACCGGTTGTCCACTTCCTCTGCCTCTTCCTTGCAAACCTCCGGCCACTCCAGCCTGTCCCCCTCCCCCTCCCCTTTGCTGACCGCCAGATGCCCAGAGCTCTCCAGTGACATGAAGGGTGTTGTGGGTTCAACGGATGGGCATCTGGACAGGCTTTCCTTGAGCAGGGCTTGGCCGTGTCCTTGTCTTGTGCTCCTGATCATAGAATCCTAGAATAGTAGAGTTGGAAGAGACCTCATGGGCCATCCAGTCCAACCCCATTCTGCCAAGAAGCAGGAAATCGCATTCAAAGCACCCCCGACAGATGGCCATCCAGCCTCTGCTTAAAAGCCTCCAAAGAAGGAGCCTCCACCACAGTCCGGGGCAGAGAGTTCCACTGCTGAACAGCCCTTCTCACCGTGAGGAAGTTCTTCCTGATGTTCAGGTGGAATCTCCTTCCTTTCCTGTAGTTTGAAGCCCTTGTTCCCTTGCGTCCTAGTCTGCAGGGCAGCAGAAAACAAGCCCCCTCCCTCCTCCCTATGACTTCCCCTCACATATTTGTACATGGCTCTCATCATGTCTCCTCTCAGCCTTCTCTTCTGCAGGCTAAACATGCCCAGCTCTTTAAGCCGCTCCTCATAGGGCTTGTTCTCCAGACCTTTGATCATTTTAGTCGCTCTCCTCTGGACGCTTTCCAGCTTGTCAACATCTCCCTTCAACTGTGGTGCCCAAAATTGGACCCAGTGTGATTCCAGGTAAAGTGGTCTGACCAAGGCAGAATAGAATAAGGGGGAGCAGGACTTCCCTGGATCTAGACGCTATTCCCCTATTGATGCAGGACAGAATCCCATTGGCTTTTTAAGCAGCCGCATCACATTGATGCCTTTTGTGAGCCTACAGTGCAGGCATCATGCGGGGCATTTGCACCCAGCACCCTGGCTTTGAAGAATCATAGGATCATAGGGTTGGAAGAGGCCACATGGGCCACCTACCCTGTTTCCCCTAAAATAAGACATCCCCAGAAAGTAAGACCTAGTAGAGGTTTTGCTGAATTGCTAAATATAAGGCCTCCCCCGAAAGTAAGACCTAACAAAGTTTTTGTTTGGAAGCATGCCCGCCGAACAGAACACCAGAGCATGCAGGATCAATAAATGTACATACCATAAAGTGTTGTACATGGAAATATTGGTAGTAATAAGAAATTCTTGATAGGATTCACAGTTTGTCTGGTTATGTTGGTTTGTGATGACAACTACTGTACAGTATATAATAAATGTTCATTTTTTGTTCAACAATAAATGTGAATTTTTCTTCATGGAAAAATAAGACATCCCCTGAAAATAAGACCGAGAACATCTTTGGGAGCAAAAATTAATATAAGACACTGTCTTATTTTCGGGGAAACACGGTAGTCAAATCCCTTGCCATGTAGGAAAAGCACAATCAAACAATCCCTAGCAGATGGCCATCCAGCCTCTGTTTAAAAGTTTCCAAGGAAGGAGCTTCCACCGGACTCCGAGGCAGAGAGTTCCACTGCTGAACAACTCATACAGTCAGGAAGTTCTTCCTAAGGTTCAGGTGGAATCTCCTCTCCTGTCATTTGAACCCATTTCTCCTAGTCCCAGTCTCCAGGGCAGCAGAAGACAAGCCTGCTCTCTCCTCCTTATGGCATCCATTCACATTTTTATAAATGGCTCTCATGTCTCCTCTAACCTTCTCTTCTGCAGGCTAAACATCCCCAGGCCTTTAAGAGACTCCTCAGAGGGATTATTCATGATCCCCGGACCTTTGATCCTTTCAGTTGTCCTCCTCTGGACACCTTAGAGTCTTAGAGCTTAGAGTCAATCTCTCTTTTGAACTGGACACAGTATTACACGTAAAGAGGTCTGACCAGATGATTTTCCTTGATCTGGACACTGGACTCCTTTGCATGCAGGCCAAAATCCCATTGGCTTTTTGAGCTGCTGCATCACACTCTTGGCTCATGTTCAACCTGTTCTCCCCGAAGACTCCAAGATCTTCCTTGTCAAGCCAGGCATCACCCAGTCTGTATTTTGCAATTCATTTTTTCTGCTTAAGAGTCCTATCTTACATTTGTCCTTGTTGAAATGCATTTTGTTAGCTTTGGCCAATCAGCTCTCTGATCTGTTGGGGTCATTTTGGATCCTGCTCCTGTCTTCTTAGAGTCTTAGAGCTTAGAGTCAATCTCTCTTTTGAACTGGACACAGTATTACACGTAAAGAGGTCTGACCAGATGATTTTCTTTGATCTGGACACTGGACTCCTTTGCATGCAGGCCAAAATCCCATTGGCTTTTTGAGCTGCTGCATCACACTCTTGGCTCATGTTCAACTTGTTCTCCCCGAAGACTCCAAGATCTTCCTTGTCAAGCCAGGCATCACCCAGTCTGTATTTTGCAATTCATTTTTTCTGCTTAAGAGTCCTATCTTACATTTGTCCTTGTTGAAATGCATTTTGTTAGCTTTGGCCAATCAGCTCTCTGATCTGTTGGGGTCATTTTGGATCCTGCTCCTGTCTTCTTAGAGTCTTAGAGCTTAGAGTCAATCTCTCTTTTGAACTGGACACAGTATTACACGTAAAGAGGTCTGACCAGATGATTTTCTTTGATCTGGACACTGGACTCCTTTGCATGCAGGCCAAAATCCCATTGGCTTTTTGAGCTGCTGCATCACACTCTTGGCTCATGTTCAACTTGTTCTCCCCGAAGACTCCAAGATCTTCCTCGCATGGAACTCTGTTGTCAAGACAGGCTTCACCCAGTCTGTATTTTGCAATTCATTTTTTCTGCTTAAGAGTCCTATCTTACATTTGTCCTTGTTGAAATGCATTTTGTTAGCTTTGGCCAATCAGCTCTCTGATCTGTTGGGGTCATTTTGGATCCTGCTCCTGTCTTCTGGAGTATTGCCCATCCCTCCTCATTGGGTCCCATCTGCAACCGGGATCAGCCTGCCCTCTGAACCTTCACCCAAGCCATTAATGAAGACCCTGAACAGGACTGGGCCCAGGACAGAGCCCTCTTCATGGCCCTCCAACAGTCACTTCTTTCCAGGATAAAGAGGAGGAACCATTGGAGAGAAGCAACCTTTGGGTTCAATTGCAAATCCACACATTAGGAGTATTGCCTAGCCCCCATTTGAGTAGTTTCCTTGCAAGAAGGTCATGGGGGACTTTATTGAAGGCCTTACTGAAATCAAGATCTGCTACATCCTCTCTCCCTCTTCTTTTCGCTGCAGTGCCTACAAAGACCTTCTTCAGGCGAAGCTTGGCCATGCCCTTGCCTTGTGCTCCTCCTGCTTTTTGTGAGCTTAAAGTGCGGACATTTTGCGGGCATTTTGCTGGGGGCCGGGCTGTGGCGCAGGCTGGTAAACAGCTGCTGCAATAAATCACTCTGACCATGAGGTCATGAGTTTGAGGCCAGCCCGTGGTGGGGTGAGCACCCGTCAATTAAAAATAAAAATAGCCCCTGCTCGTTGCTGACCTAGCAACCCGAAAGATAGTTGCATCTATCAAGTAGGAAATAAGGTACCACTTATAAAAGTGGGGAGGCAAGTTTAACTAATTTACGACGTTGGAATGAGGAAGTGCCGTCAGAGTGGATGATGAAGCAGCTGCTCCCCCTGTGGCCAGAATCGAACATCCCCTCAGGAGAAGGTTAAATGGCCTCTGCGTCTGTCTGTCTATCGTCTCTGTCTGGGTTTGATGTGTTTATGGGCATTGAATGTTTGCCCTATATATGTATAGTGTGATCCGCCCTGAGTCCCCTTCGGGGTGAGAAACAAGGGCGGAATATAAATACTGTAAATAAATAAATTGGCACCAAGCCCACTGCCTTGGGACAAGAGCCTTTGCTTTCTGTCTTGACCCCCAGAATGGGGGACGATGCCTGGTTCGATAGCAGTGTGTGTGAAAAAGACCTTGGAGTCCTCGTGGACAACAAGTTAAACATGAGCCAGCAATGTGATGCGGCTGCTAAAAAGCCAATGGGATTCTGTCCTGCATCAATAGGGGAATAGCGTCTAGATCCAGGGAAGTCCTGCTCCCCCTTATTCTATTCTGCCTTGGTCAGACCACACCTGGAATCACACTGGGTCCAATTCTGGGCACCACAGTTGAAGGGAGATGTTGACAAGCTGGAAAGCGTCCAGAGGAGGGCGACTAAAATGATGAAGGGTCTGGAGAACAAGCCCTATGAGGAGCGGCTTAAAGAGCTGGGCATGTTTAGCCTGCAGAAGAGAAGGCTGAGAGGAGACATGATGAGAGCCATGTACAAATATGTGAGAGGAAGTCATAGGGAGGAGGGAGGGAGCTTGTTTTCTGCTGCCCTGCAGACTAGGACGCAATGGAACAAGGGCTTCAAACTACAGGAAAGGAGATTCCACCTGAACATCAGGAAGAACTTCCTCACTGTGAGAAGGGCTGTTCGACAGTGGAACTCTCTCCCCGGGGCCGTGGTGGAGGCTCCTTCTTTGGAGGCCTTTAAACAGAGGCTGGATGGCCATCTGTCGGGGGTGCTTTAAATGCGATTTCCTGCTTCTTGGCAGAATGGGGTTGGACTGGATGGCCCATGAGGTCTCTGCCAACTCTACTATTCTATGATCCTCCTCCTCCTCCTCCTCCTCTTCCCACTTGCAATCCTCTGGGCACCCGGCCTAGCACTCCCTCCATCCATCCACCCACCCCTCCTCCTTTCCTTGCAGTGCCCACAAGATAATAATAATAATAATAATAATAATAATAATAATAATAATAATACTTTATTTATACCCCGCCACCATCTCCCCGTGGGGACTCGGGGCGGCTCACAACGTTACAAAAGTAACAGCACAAATACATTAAACAACATACACATTTTAAAACACAAGAAGATGATAAAACAGAAGTTAAAACAAAGGTTTATATAACAGTAATAATATCAAACAAAATCCGTCAACTTCAAAGGTGGTGGTGGTGGTGGGGGGGGGGGGGGGGGGACTATAGCCTTCCTCAGATGAGGCTTGGCTCTGCCCTTGCATTGTGTTCCTGCTGCCTTTTCTGAGCTTAAAATGTGGGCATCTTGCTGGGCATTTGCACTCAGCCCTTTGGACAACAGCCTTTGCTTTCTGTCTTAACTGGCTGCCCTCCTCCCCCCCCCCCCCCCCAAGCCCCTGGGCATGCAGCCTGGCACTCCTTCCTTTCCTCCATCCCTCCTTCCCTCCATCCCTCCTTCTATCCATCCATCCACCCTTCCTCCTCCTTTCCTTGCAGTGCCCTCAGGTGAGGCTTGGCCCTGCCCTTGCCTTGTGCTCCTGATGCCTTTTCTGAGCTTAAAGTGTGGGCACCTTGCAGGGCATTTGCACTCGGCCTCCTGCCTTTGGACAAGAGCCTTTGCTTTCTGTCTTAACTCGCTGCATGCCTTCTCCTTCTTCTCCTTCTTCTCCTCCTCCTTCCTTCCTTCCTTCCTTCCTTCCTTCCTTCCTTCCTTCCTTCCTTCCTTCCTTCCATCCCTCCATCCACCCCTCCTCCTTTCCTTGCAGTGCCCACAAGACCTTCCTCAGGCGAGGCTTGGCCCTGCCCTTGCCTTGTGCTCCTGATGCCTTTTCTGAGCTTAAAGTGTGGGCACCTTGCAGGGCATTTGCACTCAGCTCACTGCCTTTGGACAAGAGCCTTTGCTTTCTGTCTTAACTGGCTGCCTGCCTTCTCCTTCTTCTCCTTCTTCTCCTCCTCCTTCCTTCCTTCCATCCATCCCTCCCTCCTCCTTTCCTTGCAGTGCCCACAAGACCTTCCTCAGGCGAGGCTTGGCCCTGCCCTTGCCTTGTGCTCCTGATGCCTTTTCTGAGCTTAAAGTGTGGGCACCTTGCAGGGCATTTGCACTCAGCTCACTGCCTTTGGACAAGAGCCTTTGCTTTCTGTCTTAACTGGCTGCCTGCCTTCTCCTTCTTCTCCTTCTTCTCCTCCTCCTTCCTTCCTTCCATCCATCCCTCCCTCCTCCTTTCCTTGCAGTGCCCACAAGACCTTCCTCAGGCGAGGCTTGGCCCTGCCCTTGCCTTGTGCTCCTGATGCCTTTTCTGAGCTTAAAGTGTGGGCACCTTGCAGGGCTTTTGCACTCAGCTCACTGCCTTTGGACAAGAGACAGAAGCCCTTTGGGGGTGGGGCTGGCATTCGGCAGGGCGGGGGCTTTGGGGAGTCGGTAGGAAGTGGGTGATGGGGAGGGGGCAGCAGCCATGGCACTTGCCCCTCCGGCCCCTCCTCCTTTCCAGCATCCATTTGGGTCCAGGAGATGCGCCGAGTAGAGGCACCAGTGGCGCTCGTGATGCAATGCTCCCTCCCCCCTGCATCCTAGGCACACGCATGCGCCGCTCTGCTTGCACACACTCATGCTCTGTCTCTCGCACACACACAGAGCCGGGAGTGGTGGGAAGGGCCTGGGAAGATGTGCCGCTTCAGATGCGCCCCGGTCATGCCAGGCTCCGGCTGCCATGTTGTGAGTCCAGTGCTGTGGAAAATCGTGGCCTTTCGTGGGGAAGGGATGGTCTTCTGGGGATGCGGGAGGGAGAGTCGTCTCCATGGCAACAGCATCCTCCCCTTGGACCGCTCCAGTGCGCAAGAGCGCCAGCGGCAGCAGCATCGGCATCATTGGGGTCAGGCCCACCTTGTGCACCACACAGACCCACGGAGAAGGCTGTGGGGCAGCGGCCTTTTTGGAGTGGGGGGTGTAGAGATGTCCCTGGCTCTGACTGGTTGCCATCGATGTGCTGCACGGCCCTGAGTGGCTGGATGCTGTTGCCATGAAGCCTCTCCGAGATGCTCCGCGAAGCAGAACGCGGTGCCAAGTGGGCGCCTCTGGTGCCGCATCCCGGAAACAAATGTCCCCGTAGAGATGTCGGGGCCCAGGAAAGGGCTGGGGGGCAATGGGCACAACAAGGATGACTGGAGGTTTTATTTTCAATATGGATCCAATAGATTAGGGGTCCCCAAACTAAGGCCCGGGGGCCGGATGCGGCCCTCCAAGGTCATTTACCTGGCCCCAACCCACAGTTTTATAATATAATATTTTTATATCATTTTACATAATATAATATATTGTATATACATATAATATTGATAATAATATTATAATGTTATACAATATAATACTAATACCATATAATAATATTAATTATATGATATATATAACATATAATATTACAGTATAGTTGTATAGTGGTATGAGGAGCCCCGGTGGCGAAGTGCATTAAAGCACTGAGCTGGAGACCGAAAGGTCCCAGGTTCAAATCCCGGGAGCGGCGTGAGCAGCCGCTGTTAGCTCCAGCTCCTGCCAACCTAACAGTTCGAAAACATGCCAATATGAGTAGATCAATAGGTACTGCTCCGGCGGGAAGGTAACGGCGGTCCATGCAGTCATGCCAGCCAGATGACCTTGGAGGTGTCTACAGACAACGCCGTCTCTTCGGCTTAGAAATTGAGATGAGCACCAACCCCCAGAGTCAGACATGACTGGACTTAACGTCAAGGGGAACCTTTACCTTTTTATAGTGGTATAGTTCAATATATATAATGCTAATATTGTGCTATGCTAATAATATAATATATTGTATGTACATACAGCTGCTCTGAGTCCCTTTCGGGGTGAGAAGGGCCGGATATAAATGTAATAAATAAATGTAGTAAATGAATAAATAAAGAAATAATTTTAGACTTAGGCTCGCCCAAAGTCTGAAATGACTTGAAGGCACACAACAACAACAACAATCCTAATTAACTTGACTATCTCATTGGCCAGAAACAGGCCCACACTTCCCATTGAAATCCTGATAGGTTTATGTTGGTTACAATTGTTTTCATTGTTGTTGTTGTTTTGCACTGCAAATAAGACATGTGCAGTATATATAGGAATTCATTTTTTTCCCTCCAAATGATAGTTCGGCCCCTCCACAGTCTGAAGGATTGTGAACCGGCCCTCTGCTTTAAAAGTTTGAGGACCCCTGGTATAGATCATTTGCAGAAGCGGTGGTGCAAGTTGACTGTTAGGTCTATAACCTGCCTTGGGTCTGCCATTGAGAGCAGATGTAGAATAGCAAATGGGTGGGTGGGCAGGGAGAGAGGTAGATAAATGGCATTAAATGCATGTAATGTATACCCCCCCCCCCCCCATCGTTGCCATTCCCGATTGGATTGCTTTTCTCACTTATTTTGATGGATTTCTCTGAATTATTTTGGCTTCTATATCTTTTTGTTGTCCTTGTTGCTGCAAACCTTCCAATTGTTCCCAACCTATTGCAACCCTTAGTCAACATTTTTGCCTTTTCCAGTAATACGAGAATCCGAAATACGAGAGTCTCATCTCCGTCCTTTTGGCTTCTAGAGCCAAAGAAGCCAAAGAAGACCTTAAGATCATGATGGGGAGGTGTAGCTAGATGCTGTTTTTATGTTTTAATATCTTAATGTTAATGGTTTTAAATTGAATTTAAATGTTAATTGTTTCTATTGATTTTATGATATGTTTTATTTGCTTTGTATAATGAGGCATTGAATATTTGCCTAAATGTATGATGTACGCCGCTCTGAGTCCCCTGCGGGGTGAGAAGAGTGGGATAGAAATGAAGTTAATAATAATAATAATAATAATAATAATAATAATAATAATAATAGAGAAGATTCAGGCTTGGTTTGCTCTTGGACTTGTTTATTTGTCTTATTGGTGGTGCACAGTACCTGCAAACACCCATTCTGACAACAGAGGCACAATGGAAAAGCCAGAATAATAATAATAATAATAATAATAATAATAATAATAATAATAATAATAATACTTTATTTTTCTATCCCACCACCATTTCCCCGAAGGGCCTCGGGGCAGCTAACATAGGGCCAAGCCCAAAACAGAAACAAAATATGACAGTTAAAACCAATATAAGTAAGTAAAAACAATATCAGCATAACATTGTTGCATAGAAACATGGAAGTGGTTCTCCCTTATTATGGCATTGCATTGACTCTCTTGCTGGTCGGAACAGGACATGCTTGTTGGAAATAGCCACCTTCTTCAAGCCTCCACCAGTTACCTGTTACGTATATAATTCAGATTGCTAGCAGTATTGTGTATGTGTGTATTGGTGTGCAGTATTCCTTAACTCTATGTTGTGGGAGGGGCTGCAGACCATGGGATCAGATCTGGGATTGTTCAGGGCTCAGACTCCATTTTAGATCTCAGACTCCATTGGACTTTGAGACAAGACGGAGACTCTTATCAGACTCTCAGACCAGAGAGGTGCTTTGGACTTTGGACTGTTGGTTATAAGACAGATGCCCTGTGTTAGTCGCTTTTGGTATGAGAGAATTAGCTGTCTGCAAGGACGTTGCTCAGGGGATGTTGCCTGGATGTTTTGATGTCTTTACCAGCCTTGTGAGAGCCTTCTCTCATGTCCCTGAATTGAGCTGGAGCTGACAGAGGGAGCTCATCCATGTTCTCACCAGGTTGGATTCGAACTGGCAACCTTCAGGTTGGCAACCCAGTCTTCAAGTCAGCAGTCTTGCCAGCACAAGCGGGGGCTCCTTTGGTGTTTTGTAGCCTTGTTTGTTTTGATGACGCATGTTGTCGGTTTGCTTGATCTTATATTGCATTGGGTTCTCTCTCTTTTTTTACATCTTGCACTTTGTCAGCATGTGCAATGGATGTTTTGCAATGTGTTATTCCTTCTTCCCTCTTCCCTGCCGCACGTGTTTCAGGCGTTATTTATTTATTTATTTATTTACGATTTAAAACATTTATATTCCGCCCTTTTCACCCCAAAGGCGACCCCGGACAGAGCATAACATATATACGGCAGACACTCCATGCCGGGGCATAAAATAATTATAAATATACACAAACATTAAAATCAGCGATATCTGCTTTAAAATCAGCTATTTAAACCAACTCAGGGCCTATTGTTTTTGTTCATTTCCTTGTAAGGCACCATGTTCCTTTCATGGCATTGTGTAAATAAATTATCATCGTTGTCGCCCTCGACTCCACCATTTAGGAAACTCCTGGGATGGGTTTGCAAAGGAATCATTGCGTTGCCAGCTTGCTCTGTACCATGGGCCCCACATTGAGGCCACGCTCTGGGACCATCAATGGGCGGCGGGTAAGCTGTTAGGAATTGTGGGAGTTGAAGTCCAAAACACCTGGAGGGAGGGCTGAAGTTGGCCCAGGCCTGGTCTAGACTGCAGGGAAAAAATCCACATGAGTTGTGCATGCCGTGCGAATTAATACTCATGTAGTTATGCATCATGTGGGCAGCTGGTCTCTTGCTTCATTTCCACAAAATTGCTATTTGATTTGAACCATGCAATCTGTCTATAACTTTGCCTTTTGGGATATGCACCACATGGTCCTGATGCAGGAACATGACTTCTATTGTGGTGCAGCTACCTTACCCAGTCTACTTTTACAGCCTCTCTGTTTTAATCCATATTTTTATTAGTTTTTGTCATTTGTTTTTATATATGTTTAAATTTTTATAGTTGTGCATGTCTCTTGTCTCTTGCTGTGTTTTATATTACTATTGTTTTTATTTGGGCTTGGCCCCATGTAAGCCGCCCTGAGTCCCCTTTGGGGAGATAGAGGCGGGGTATAAAAATAAAGTTATATTATTATTATTATTATTATTATTATTATTATTATTATTATTATTTTATTATGACACAGCAAACAAGATAGATATGCTGGATTTCGTTTCACAAAACCACAAGTCGAACCCTTCCCAAGTGTCTAGGACTGTGTGATGTATTTTCGGATGATGCGTGCAGATCCCAGTAGGGTGGCCTTTTGCAGTTGGCAGATCGTGATTTAGTCAATGTCTATTGTTTCTAAATGCCGGCTGAGATCTTTTGGCACGGCACCCAGTGTGCCCATCACCACCGGGACCACCTGCACTGGTTTCTGCCAGAGTCTTTGAAGTTCAATCTTGAGGTCCTGATAGCGGCTGAGTTTTTCCTGTTGTTTTTTGTCAATGCGACTGTCACCTGGGATGGCAACATCAATGATCCAAACCTTTTTCTTTTCCACAACTGTGAGGTCTGGTGTGTTGTGTTCCAGAACTTTGTCCCACAGTATCTTTGCGTGCTCATTTTCCAATACTTTTGCAGGTCTGTGATCCCACCAGTTCTTTGCTGCTGGGAGGTGGGACTTGAGGCATAAGTTCCAATGAATCCTTTGGGCCACATAGATGTGCCTCTGTTTGTAGTCTGTCTGTGCAATTTTCTTACAGCAGCTGAGGATATGATCCATGGTTTCGTCGGTTTCCTTGCACAGTCTGCATTTTGGGTCATCAGCTGATTTTTCGATCTTGGCCTGAATGGCCTTTGTCCTGATGTCTTGCTCCTGGGCTGCAAGGATCAGGCCTTCTGTCTCCTTCTTCAGGGTCCCATTCGTGAGCCAGAGCCAGGTCTTCTATTATTATTATTATTATTATTATTATTATTATTATTAATGGCCTTTGTCCTGATGTCTTGCTCCTGGGCTGCAAGGATCAGGCCTTCTGTCTCCTCCTTCAGGGTCCCATTCGTGAGCCAGAGCCAGGTCTTCTATTATTATTATTATTATTATTATTATTATTAATTGCCTTTGTCCTGATGTCTTGCTCCTGGGCTGCAAGGATCAGGCCTTCTGTCTCCTTCTTTAGGGTCCCATTCGTGAGCCAGAGCCAGGTCTTCTATTATTATTATTATTATTATTATTATTATTATTAATGGCCTTTGTCCTGATGTCTTGCTCCTGGGCTGCAAGGATCAGGCCTTCTGTCTCCTTCTTCAGGGTCCCATTCGTGAGCCAGAGCCAGGTCTTCTATTATTATTATTATTATTATTATTATTATTATTATTATTATTATTATTAATGGCCTTTGTCCTGATGTCTTGCTCCTGGGCTGCAAGGATCAGGCCTTCTGTCTCCTTCTTCAGGGTCCCATTCGTGAGCCAGAGCCAGGTCTTCTATTATTATTATTATTATTATTATTATTAATGGCCTTTGTCCTGATGTCTTGCTCCTGGGCTGCAAGGATCAGGCCTTCTGTCTCCTTCTTCAGGGTCCCATTCGTGAGCCAGAGCCAGGTCTTCTATTATTATTATTATTATTATTATTATTATTATTATTATTATTAATTGCCTTTGTCCTGATGTCTTGCTCCTGGGCTGCAAGGATCAGGCCTTCTGTCTCCTTCTTCAGGGTCCCATTCGTGAGCCAGAGCCAGGTCTTCTATTATTATTATTATTATTATTATTATTATTATTATTAATGGCCTTTGTCCTGATGTCTTGCTCCTGGGCTGCAAGGATCAGGCCTTCTGTCTCCTTCTTCAGGGTCCCATTCGTGAGCCAGAGCCAGGTCTTCTATTATTATTATTATTATTATTATTATTATTAATTGCCTTTGTCCTGATGTCTTGCTCCTGGGCTGCAAGGATCAGGCCTTCTGTCTCCTTCTTCAGGGTCCCATTCGTGAGCCAGAGCCAGGTCTTCTATTATTATTATTATTATTATTATTATTATTATTATTATTATTATTATTAATGGCCTTTGTCCTGATGTCTTGCTCCTGGGCTGCAAGGATCAGGCCTTCTGTCTCCTTCTTCAGGGTCCCATTCGTGAGCCAGAGCCAGGTCTTCTATTATTATTATTATTATTATTATTATTATTAATTGCCTTTGTCCTGATGTCTTGCTCCTGGGCTGCAAGGATCAGGCCTTCTGTCTCCTTCTTCAGGGTCCCATTCGTGAGCCAGAGCCAGGTCTTCTATTATTATTATTATTATTATTATTATTATTATTATTATTATTATTAATTGCCTTTGTCCTGATGTCTTGCTCCTGGGGCTCAGTGCTATGGTACTCATGGAGTTGTTGTAGGACAACATCTTGAGCCTTCCCTTCCCATGAGGGATGGTGCTTCACCAGACTACAACTCCCAAGATGCCATAGCAGTTAAAGTGGGGTCAAACTGCATTCCTCCTCCGGTGTAGATGGACACCTGGTCAGTAGACAAGGCCGTATAAGACTTGGGGGGTCTCATGGTCACAGCTTGGGATATGCTCTCCATGGGGCAATATTCCTGGAGTATCAGAGCATCAGACCCCAAACCTAATCAAATCATAACAATATGGGATGCATATACAGTAGTGTCTTACGCAGAGAATGGGTTATTACATGCCGTCTATGGAATCAGGTGAGAGCAGGGCATTGGGAAGCGGTCCTTGTGGTTGTTGTTGCGTAACCTCCGGAGCGTCTCCCCAATTAATTGTGTTTGTGGGGGAAGAGCTTTGTCTGGAGCCGGGAGAGGGCTGTGTGCCGAGCCATCGGCGTTCCTGACGGAGTGCCTGACCTTCCAAGAACGGAATGGTCCATTTATAATTCATCCTGCACTCTCTGTGCCATTCACGGGGGAGAAGGCTGCCCTCGCCTTGTGTGCGCATGTGCGCCTTGTCATGAAGGGCTGCCTGGGGGGACGAGGGGGGGGGGGGCAGGCTCCTTCACAAAGAAAACCATCTTTACAAAAGAATCCAGGCTCCTAAAAATGGCTCCTAAAAATGCACTGGGTCAAAGAAAGTGCATATAGTGTAGAACAGGGGTCCCCAAACTTTTCAAGCAGAGGGCCGGTCCACAATCCTTAAGACTGTTGAGGGGCCGAATTATCATTTGAAAAAAACTACAAACAAATTCCTATGCATACTGCACATGTCTTATTGGTAGTGCAACAACAACAACAACGAAAGAACAATACAATATTTAAAAATGAAAACAATTTTAACCAACATAAACCTATTAGGATTTCAATGGAAAGTGTGTGCCTGTTCTTGTTGTTGTTGTTGTTGTTGTTGTGTGCCTTCAAGTCATGTCAGATTTTGGCCGAGCCTAAGTCTAAAATTAATTATTTATTTACTGCATTTATTTACTACATTTATATCCCGCCCTTCTCACCCCGAAGGGGACTCAGAGCAGCTGTATGTACATACAATATATTATATTATTAGCATAACACAATATTAGCATTATATATTACTAGATTGAACTATACCACTATACTATTCTATAATATGTAATATATAACATATAATTAATATTATTATATGGTATTACTATTAGTATTATATTGTATAACATAAGATTATTATCAATATTATATGTATATACAATATATTATATTATTAAAACTGATATAAAAATATTATATTATAAAACTGAGGGCGGGGGCCAGGTCAATGACCTTGGAGGGCCGCATCCGGCCCCCGGGCCTTAGTTTGGGGACCCCTGGTGTAGAATGTAAACTGGGGGAGAGGTAGATACCCAGGACTATTATCCAAATAAGGTGCTTGGGAAGGCATAAACACAGACACTATCTCCGACTGATGGAATAAAGTGCTACGGAGATGTTGTTAATAACAGAACAGTCCCTAACCATGAGGGCCCCCATTATTCGCTAAACGCTTGTTGGAAGAGCCAAGTTTTCAGGCTCTTCTGAAAAGTTAGGAGGGTAGGGGCCTACCTAATCTCCCTGGAGAGAGAGTTCCAGAGCCGGGGGGCCACGATGGAGAAGGCCTGTGACTTTTCCCTGTGACTTTTCCAGGACATTGTGAAAGCATTATGCTCATCGTGATTTCACTCAGGCCTTGGACAAGTTCCTCCACAATCTTCCTGCAAACATACTAAAATGTGGGTTAGACCATAGTGCAGGCAGGTGCATTTCTAATGGGTTAAACGACCGAACCCAAAGGGTGCTTCTCCCCGATGGTTCTTCCTCTTTATCCTGGAAAGAAGTGACGAGTGGAGGGCCATCAAGCGGCTTAAGCTGCTGAGAGGGAAAAGGAAGGGGCCTGGGGCTGTTGGGAATGGTGGGAACTGAAGTCCAAAACACCTAGAGGGATGCATTTATTTATTTGCAGTATTTATATTCCGCCCTTCTTTCTCACCCCGAAGGAGACTCAGGGAGGATCACAATGTACACATATAATGTCAAATGAACACAAAACCTAGCAGCAGATTCCCCTCTGCTACTCAAGAGCTACAGAAGTAACTCGGGCTGTTTACTCCTCCGTGCAACGAACGAAAACCAGGTCCAGGCACATCAATCAGGGTAACGGCGGTCAGCAGGGTCCCAATCCGGTCCGAGGTCGAAAGCCAAGCGCAGACGTCTAAGGTTCCACAAGTTCCACCGAAAGCCACAGAAGGGATAGTCCAGAGTCGTAGTCAGTCAGTCAGTCCAGCGTCAATCCAGAGTAGGCAAATAATGTCCGTCAAAAAGACGACGGAGGTCCAAGCTATCAAGATTAAACACAAGTTGCACAGAAAAAGCCCACACAGTTCCTCCCGCCGTCTATGCCCAGTGTCCTTGGTAACTTACGTATCCAGCAAATGAATCACACCCGTCTTCAGGAAGTTCCCCAACAAGAGCCCAAGCGTTCGTCCAGATTACCTTGCCCAACGCAATTAGCCATTGCTTCCAAACCCCATTTTATGCCAGTTCATAACTCCTCATCGCTGTCAGCTGTTACCCTAATTCCAGGTGCCTCATCATCATCATCCTCATCAGAGCTAAAACACCTTTGACTACGCCCCACAGCATCCCCAGCTGTGGATCCCGTTCCATCCCTCCAGCCCGTCCATGGGTCTGATCCTGCAACCCGCCAGTCGCCTCCTATTCTATCATTGCCAGTGACACCCAAATCCTCCCTCACACGAGTCCATTCCATGTCATCCTCCTCTGAGCTAACCATCTCTTCCTCCATTCGCTCGGTAAAACCCTCAAAGGTGTCTTCGTCTGTTGGTTCTGCAAATAAGTCCCGGAGCCGTTTCCTTTCGCGCTCCTCAAAAGAGTCTGACTCTCGAGGAGTCTTACGACCCCGTCTCCTAGTATCGGAGCCCGAAGGCTCAACCATAACATATAAGGCAAACATTCAATGCCATATAACAGGACAGAGACAGAGACAGACGCAGAGGCAATTTAAACCTTTTTCAGCTTCCAGCTTCCTGAGGGTATGCTTGATTCCGGCCACAGGGGGAGCAGCTGCTTCATCATCCACTGCGACAGCAACTTCCTCATTCCAACTTCGGCTGGGTGATTTTTATGGTGTCGTAAATGAAGTATGCCCATGCCTGCTTTATCTTTCTGGGATGCCGCACCATGGAAGAAGCCTCGCTGGGATGGGACGGTGGCTTTTGGGCGTTGTTGATGCGTGTCCTCCACTAGGCTCCATGTTCTGGTGACCTCCAAGGGCCCGGCTCATGTTTCGTCTTCCTTCCTTCCTCTCGTTTGTCTGCCTTTGCTGAGCCTCCTCCGATTTCCCAGAGAGTCATGTTTTCTCCTGACGCACCCAAAGCACCGCAGCCTTCGTTGAGTCATCTGGTCTTCAAGCCAGATCTGCACTCAGAACCCCTGGATTGGGCTCTTTTTTTGGAGGGGGGAGTTCACAATACTTCCAGAATTCTCTTCCATATTTCAAATGAGTTGTTTGCTTCCAGTCTGTGTCTGTCTTTGTCCCACTTTCACATCCAGGCATCGAAACAGGGAACACAATGGTATGGACGATGTTAACTCTTGTAATAAATGTCAAGATCTTCTCTGGTTGCACCCACGTTGCAGAATGGATGCCGTTTGGACCCTGGCATAGCGCAATACAGTGGCATCAAATGGGAGCTGTAGCACTCTCTCCTAAATACAGTAGAGTCTCACTTATCCAACACTTGCTTATCCAACGTTCTGGATTATCCAACGCATTTTTGTAGTCAATGTTTTCAAGATATTGTGATATTTTGGTGCTAAATTCGTAAATACAGTAATCACTACATAGCATTACTGCATATTGAAATATTTTTTCTGTCAAATTTGTTGTATAACATGATGTTTTGGTGCTTAATTTGTAAAATCTTAACCTAATTTGATGTTTAATAGGCTTTTCCTTAATCCCTCCTTATTATCCAACATATTTGCTTATCCAACATTCTGCCGCCCCATTTATGTTGGATAAGTGAGACTCTACTGTACTGCTTAATGCTTATGGCCCACCAAATTGCAGCTCCCAGGGTTCCATACTATTGAGCCACGGCCCTTAAAGTGGTGTCAGACTGCATTAATTCTACCATGTAGATGCACCCAACATCTCATGAAGATACAACTCCTAGGGTTCCATAGCATTGTCCATGGCAGTTCAAGGGATGCCAAGCTGCCTTAATTCTACAATGTAGATGCACTCAACATTTATTTATTTATTTATTTACAATATTTATATCCTGTCCTCCTCACCCCGAAGGGGATTCAGTGCGATCACAGAATATACATGTGCAGCAAACATTCAGTGCTGTTTATACGCTGACAAGGCAGGCAATTGTACATAGATAGAGGTATATATAGGCTTTTCCCATCTTCAGCATCTTGGAGGCTTGTGCTTGGTTTCGGTCATTGGGGGCAGGGGGGGGGGAGATGTCACTCCATCTTCCTGCCAAAGAGCTTTGTTCATAAACTTCCTCCTTAATCAAATCACCGGCATTTTCCTGGCATTTCCTTATGGGTGCCTTAATACCTCCCCACTTTTAGTGGTATCGATTTATCTACTCACATTTTGCTTTCACACTGCTAGGTGGGCAGAAGCTGGGCTAAAGGCCAGGAGCTCACCCCAACCCGGGCTTCGAACTGTCAGCCTTTAAATTGATAAGACTTACTGCAGCTGGTGGTTTAACCTGCTGTGCTAAAGCCTGGCCCCAAACTACAACTCCTAGGTTCCCATAGTATTGAGCCATGGCAGCTAAAGTAGTGTCAAACGGCATTAATTCTACAATGTAGATGCACCCAATATCTCATAATGGTACAACTCCTACAGTTCTATAGCATTGCCCATGGAGTTCAAGGGTTGCCAAGCTGCATTAATTCTACAATGTAGATGCACCCAACATCTCATGAAGATACAACTCCTAGGTTTCCATAGCATTGCCCATGGAGTTCAAGGGATGCCAAGCTGCATTAATTCTACAATGTAGATGCACCCAACATCTCATGAAGATACAACTCCTAGGTTTCCATAGCATTGCCCATGGAGTTCAAGGGATGCCAAGCTGCATTAATTCTACAATGGAGATGCACCCAACATCTCATGAAGATACAACTCCTAGGTTTCCATAGCATTGCCCATGGAGTTCAAGGGATGCCAAGCTGCATTAATTCTACAATGTAGATGCACCCAACATCTCATGAAGATACAACTCCTAGGTTTCCATAGCATTGCCCATGGAGTTCAAGGGATGCCAAACTGCATTAATTCTACAATGGAGATGCACCCAACATCTCATGAAGATACAACTCCTAGGTTTCCATAGCATTGCCCATGGAGTTCAAGGGATGCCAAGCTGCATTAATTCTACAATGTAGATGCACCCAACATCTCATGAAGATACAACTCCTAGGTTTCCATAGCATTGCCCATGGAGTTCAAGGGATGCCAAGCTGCATTAATTCTACAATGTAGATGCCCCCAACATCTCATGAAACCACAACTCCCAGGGTTCCATAGTATTGAGCTATGGCAGTTCAAGGGTTGCCAAGCTGCATTAATTCTACAATGTAGATGCCCCCAACATCTCATGAAACCACAACTCCCAGGGTTCCATAGTATTGAGCTATGGCAGTTCAAGGGATGCCAATCTGCATTTGTTCCACAGTGTAGATGCGCCCTCTGCCTCCCTTTCAGCTGGCTGGCTGTGCCTTATGTTTCAGATTCCCTGACTCCTTTCTCCCTCCTCCACCTTTTGAGGAAAATTCTCCCTCATTGCGGTTTTGCCTTGACTTGACTCCTGGCAGGAACACCCATCACATGGCTTTGTGGAAATCAGGCGTCATGGGTCCCGCTGGCCTTGGCTTTCCGTTTCGCATTCTTGTTCTTGAGGACAACGTCGGGTCCCTTCAGAGCTGCCTCTCCGACTTGGCTCTTGTCTTGGCCTTTCTTGGCCAGTTCCTGCTTTGAAGGAGCCAAGAGGCGGGGCGGTCTTCAGCATTTTTAATGTTGTCACTTTTAAAGTTATGCAATTTTTCTGCGGTTATTATTATTATTCTCTGTCAGTAGTTTCCTCCCTGACATTGGACAGGCCCCGTCTTGGCAGGGCTGGATTTCTTTCTCTTTCCTCCTCTCCTCTCATACTTTTCCCTCTTTCTTTTCTCTTCCTTCCCTTCTTTTTCCTCCCCTTCTTCCTGTCCATCCCTCCCTCCTTCCTTCCTTCCTTCCTTCCTTCCTTCCTTCCATCCATCCATCCATCAATAATAATAATAATAATAATAATAATAATAATAGCAAAACCTTATTTACAGTAGAGTCTTGCTCATCCAACATAAACGGGCCAGCAGAAAGTTGAATAAGCGAAAATGTTTGATAATTAAGGAAAAGCCTATTAAACATAAAAGTACATTATGATTTTACAAATTAAACAGCAAAACAACATGTTTTACAACAAATTGACAGAAAAAGCAGTTCAATACACGGTAACGTTATATAGTAATTGCTGTATTTACGAATTTAGCACCAAAATATCGCAACATTGCCTACAATAACATTATAATAATTATAATAATAAAACTTTATTTATACCCCGCCACCATCTCCCCGTGGGGACTCTGGGCAGCTTACATGGGTCAGAGGCCCAAACAACATAGGACAAAATATAAGCAACATAATACAATCACAATATAAAACAGATAAAACAGTAATACAATATATCAATTAAAACAAAAATACAGGATAAAAAATTGCATTTAAAACACATAAATGATAAAATCGAAATAAATTCAGGATAGATTATTAAAAGCCCTCTGGGGCTGATTAATTAATGACATTGACTACTAAAAGGCAGACTGCGTTGGATAATACAGAATGTTGGATAAGTGAGACTTTACTGTATATACCGTCCTATCTCCGCGAAGGGGCTCAAGGTGGTGAGTCTTCTCATGCACACGCTACTTTTCTTTCTTGGTCCCATTGCAGAGGGCCACTTCACCTAGCAACAGCCTTTGTCATGGATGCACACATTTACCTGAAACTGCTGGGAGAGATCAGCCAGAGTTTTGGAGTTTGGTATCATCTGTATGTGGATGATGCCCAACGCTACTACTCCTTTTCACTTGACACTAAGGAAGCGGTCCTGTCCTTGAACCGTTGTCTGAAGGCAGTGACGGACTGGATGAGTGTGAACAAGTTGAAGCTCAATCCAGACAAGACGGAGGTACTACTGGTGTCTCGGAAGAGGGATTTAGGAACCTTCCCAACCTGAGCTGGATGGGGTTGCACTCCCCCTGAAAACCCAGGTGCGCAGTTTGGGGGTCATTGGAGACTCCACTTTAGACCCAGAAGCCCGGGTGGTGGTGGTGACTAGGTTGACCTTCACACAACTAAAGCTTGTGTGCCAACTGCGCCCATTCCTTGAGACTCCGGACCTGGCCTCAGTGGTGCATGCGTTGGTTACATCCAGAGTGGACTGTTGCAACATGCTCTGCCTAGGTCTGCCCTTGAAGAGCATCTGGAAATTGCAGTTCAATCAGAGAGCAGCGTCCAGGCTTCTGACAGGTGCTAGTTTCAGGGAGCGTACTACACCTGTCCTGAAGCAACTCCATTGGTTGCCTGTCCGTTTCCGGGCTCAATTCAAGTGCTGGTTATTACCTATAATAACCAGCTTAGGTCCAGCCTACCTGGAGCACCGTGTCCCCGATACATCCCAGGGCGCGAACTTAGATCAAGCGGGGAAACTCGCATCAACTCGTGAGCCCCCACCAGTATGCTGTTGCACCTCAGCACTGGTTCACCTTGCTCTCAACACACACTCCACCACAGCAGGCTAGGTTTAAACAGTTTATTGATAAAAGATAGCAAAGTCGGAATAAAAAGCAGTAAAGAAAGCAAATGCAATGGCAGTCAATAAAAAGCAATATGATCCAGAGGTAAAAGCAGTTTGCAGAATATAAATCCAAGTCTCTGATATAGGAAATTAGTCCTGAAAAACAAGGCACCATAAACGTCAGAGTAAAATCCAAAACACAGTTTCCAGGCATGAACATAAACGAGAATTCATTTCCATGAGCTAAGACTGAAATCGCTCTCTGTTTCGCCTGTATTTACCCATGTTAACAAGCAAAAAAGGCATTTCTCTGCCCTTGAATTCCCATGCATTTGCCAGCTATTCTAAGGGAACATCTGGGGCGAATCTTTAATCTTAACCTCATATATCTATCTAAGGAAGACTCCCCTGAGTCACTGCCCAAAACACCTGGAACTTGTTGATGTTCAAATTCCTGGGAAAGGTCATCCTTATTATTATTTTATGTTTCCTCGCTAGCCTGCGTCCTTTCTGACAATTCAATATTTCCATCATCAGAGCCTTCGAGATTTCTCTCTTCAGCATTGCTTTGGTCAGACTGCATAAACCCAAGTCCCCCTTCATCTTCAAACTGAACCACAACATATGCATTTACACATAACTAGAGAAGGCTCCTTCTGTGACGCAGCCCCAGCACCCTGGAACTCCTGCTTCTTGGCAGGGGGTTGGACTGGATGGCCCATGAGGTCTCTTCCAACTCTACTATTCTATGATTCTATGATTCTATTCTAACTCCCTTCCTGAAGAATTAAGGGCTGCCCCATCTTTGCTCAGATTTAAGAAGGGGGTCAAGACTTCCTTATTTAACAAGGCCTTGAATTGAGCCATGGCAGGAGTTGCAGATTTATGATCGGCATGGCGGAAGGGCAAGTGGGGGAGGAGACTAGGGTTTGGAACTGAAATGTGGGATTTTGTTGATTGTTGTTTATCTTGGTCTTATCAGTGTTGTTCTCCTGATTCAATATCCTAAATAAATAAATACATTTCCACTTTGTGATGTATCAATGTATATGTGCACAAACTATAATTAGGCCAGGTGTGGAAATCTGCCAGGGTCTTTGGACTGTGAGCCCTGATTCCTTAAGGAATCCTTCCTCTGCCCTTTGACCTCTGCACACTTCCCATCCATGTGTTGTAGCTCAGCAGCAGTCACAACAGCCAGGGGCTGATTGTTTCCCTGATTTACAGTCAGACTCGATTGTGGGCTTTCCTGGAATTCCTTCTGATGCAGGCCAAGAAAGTGAAACTGTGTCAGATTCAGATGCAGGCACAGGTGCAGAATGTAATTGCCTCTAAACCTCAAGGCCAGGCCCAGGAGTTGGAATCATCCTCTCTAGATAAGGAGTCCAGCAAAGACAATTGGTGAGAAACCCTCATGGGGAAGCACCTAGTGATACTGGCCTCAGCAAAGAGGCACGTTTGCAGATTAGAGCAGATAGCCAGCTTCGTAGATCAACACAGCTTTGTGGGAAGCAGAAATTTCAGGGCAGACATAATGCTTTCATGTCTGTTTATTAGGAGCTAACAGACACTCTGATTTCAGTTCAGGCAACGTGGCTTTCAAGTACAGCTAGGCCTGGGTTCTCTAGTTCCTGTTTCAAGTCTTGAATTTTGGGATTCAAGTATTCTGGAAGTTTTTCATATTTTTGTTTTGTATTCTTGTTCAAGTTTTGCTGATGGATTTTAGCTGCCTTTGTATTTTGGACTGTCTTGCTTTGGGATTTACAAGAGACAATTGATTGCTGACTTTTTGGATTCTACACCTTATTTCCTTATCCCTGGTTTAACTATATATATTTGTGTGTTTTTTCAATAAACTGTTTGCCTTTACTCTGGACTCTTGTGTGATGCTATGGTCATGTGTGACTTCAGGCCTGGGGTGCGACACCATGTGACCCACTCTTCATGTGCCCCCCCTTCTCTCTCTCTCTGCAGGTTCCCCCTAACTCTGATGCAATGCTCCCTCCGCCCTCCTTCCATGGGTAGCCCTCTGCACAGGAGGACCCCCCTTTGAGCCGTGGCAATGATGATGGACAGCCCCCCGAAGCTGTCTGGAGAGACGCTGATCGTCCACCACATCCCACTGGTGCATTGCCAGGTACCCGACCGGCAGTGCAAGCGCAGCAACCCCTTCGGCCAGCCGGACCTGGGACCACTGCAGACGGTTCCCCTCCTGGAGCAGGACTTCCTGCAGGCCGACTCGTTGGTCCGCCTCCGCCGCATCCCCTCGGACCCTGCAGAACCAGTCCCGGCCTTGGAGACCCCACCAGAGGAGGGCCGGGCCTGGGACCCCGGGGCCAGCAGGCGCCAGAACCCCTTCCTGCTGAGCGAGGATGAGGAGCCCCTTGAAGACAACGGGCCCTTGGGGCAGCGGTCCTTCCGCCTGCACAGCCATGGCCAGCCTGCCTTCCACTTGCACAGCGAGCTGAGCCTGCCGCCCTTCCGCCTCCACAACGCCGGCCACGGGGCCAAGCCGTGGGGGGCCACTGTTGCAGCTGGACAGCACTCAGACAACACAGTGGACGGCAAGGAGGACAGAGGGAAAAAGAGGCGGCCAGAGAGCATGGAGCTGGATGAGTACAGCTGCCACCGTGAGAGGGATCCTTCAGACTCCTCCTCAGAGCAGGACTGGGCTGGTGACCCTGATGGTGAGCTGGGCCCTGGTCCAGAGGCGCCTCGCAGCCGGACGTGCAGCTGCTCCTCGGGCTCTGAGATCCAGCGCTGCCGGTGCTGCAGCCTCTCTAGCCAGTCGGAGCCCCTGGACCACCAGATGGGCTATGCTAGCGACTCCTCCTGCAACAGCTCCGACGGCGTGCTGGTCAACTTCAGTGCCCTGTACCACAAGATGAACGGGCACCCGCCCAACCTCAATTCCTGCGAGGAGGAGTCCTCCTCTGGCGGCAGCCACTCGGACACCGGTGGCGGGGGCGCCTTCTACCTGGACCTGCACTCCTCCCCACAGGAGGCCAAGCTGCGGTGCCCGGAGCCCCTGGGCACAGCCTGCCCCTGCCACGGACCCTCCTCTCCGGTCCTGGATGCCAACTGTAACTCATATGACCCCTGCGGCTCCGGTGGCTCCTCCTCGGACCTGACCGCCTGCTTCCAGAGCCAGGCCCGGCTGGTGGTGGCTACCCAGAACTACTACAAGCTGGTCACCTGTGACCTGTCCTCGCAGTCGTCCCCCAGCCCGGCTGGGTCCTCCATCACCAGCTGCTCCGAGGAGCAGGCCCGTGTCAGCAGCCCCCCGCTCCAGCCCACCGAGTACTACCTGTTCCAGCGTCCGGCAGAGAACGCTGCTGAGGAACCACGAGGCCTGGAGGCCAGCGATGCCACAGAGCCCAACGCCAACACTGTGGAGGGTCAGTTGTACGTCAACATTTCCCCACCCACTTTGGCCACCGGGCGCCAGCGCTCCCGCAGCTATGACCGCAACCTGGACCGCAGCCCCTCCGCTGCCGGCCGGCTGGGCTCCCTGGAGCGCATGATGAGCTGCCCGGTCAAATTGAGCGAGGGCCCCCACAGCCTGGCCCTGCAGAGCTCCCCGCCAAAGCGGGTGACCTCCTTCGCGGAGCTGGCCAAGGGCCGGAAGAAGAACGGAGGCAGCAGCAGCAGCAGCAGCGGTAACAACAACAACAGCAGCAGCAGCGGCTCCCCACCCTTCAGGGCCAGCCGGGACTCCTCCCTGGAGTTCTCCCCAATCCCGGAGCACCGGAGGGGCGGCAGCGGCGGTGGAGGCAGTGGCTCCGTCTTCCTGGAGGACCGGGGCCCCCGGCACAGCCAGAGCCTGCCCCCCATGCCCTGGATCCACTCCCTGCAGCACAGCCCCGAGGAGGAGGAGGAGGGCCACGGCAGCGGGGCCCAGGAGACCTCTCCCTACGGGCAGCCCTTCTTACCATCCTTGGCAGAGACAGGTGGCCTGGGCCAGAAGGACGTCCGCGCTCGGGCCGACGGTGAGTCCCTCGGAATCCACCATGGAAGTGGAATCCCTATGTGCAAATATTGGGGAGTGCCCGATGATCTTTCAGAGAGTGACGACTTGGCAGATGCAGGGAATGCTGTGGATAGAGCCCACCTTGATTTCAGGAAGGCCTGTGAAATGCCCCGTGGCATTCTCCCAAAGAGGATAGGGAAGTGTGGGCAGGACAGTGCTCCTCTCAGCCAGATTAGGAATTGAATGACTGGCTGAACCCAAACGGTGCTTCTATCCTATGGCTCCTCTTTCCTCCTCCTGGAGAGAAGAAGGGGCCAGTGGGGGGAACGACCATATAGAGCAGTGATTCCCAAAGTGGGTGATACCCCCCCCCCCCAGTGAGCGTTGGAGCAATCCAGGGGGGCGGTGATGGCACCCATTAGAACACGGGGTCAGGGCCAGGGGAGGGGTGGGGCCTCTTCCCAAGGGCTGAGCACCTGAGACGCCTTTTAGGACATGGGGCGGAGCTAGAGGAATGGGCGTGGCTTCTTCCCAAGAGCCCTAGACAGGGCTGAGCATCTATACCTCTCCTGAGGCACTAGTTGGGACACAGAGGGCGGAGCTAGGGAAGGGGGCGGGGCCTCCTTCCAAGAGCCAGAGACAAGTTAAAAAAAAGTAAAGGTTTTCCCCTGATGTTAAGTCCAGTCGTGACCGGCTCTGGGGGTTGGTGCTGTCCATAGACACCTCCAAGGTCATGTGGCCAGCATGACTGCATGGAGTGCTGTTACCTTCCCGCCAGAGCGGTACCTATTGATCTACTCACATTTGCATGTTTTCGAACTGCTAGGTTGGCAGGAGCTGGGGCTAATAATTTTATAATAATAATAATTTTATTCTTGTATCCCACCTCTATCTCCCTGCAGGGACTCAGGGCAGCTTACAAATGCAAAAGAGTATACATACAAAAACATCAAATACCGAAAACGCACAAATGAAAAATTAAAACATATGATTAAAATCAAACCATTAATAAGACAAACTTAAAACACATCAATAAAAACATGAGGATGGGCTGATCAAAGTGCACTAAGTCAGACTTATAAACATGGAAGAAGTTAAAAGTGCTATAAGAACATGGGGGAGAACCCAAAAGTGACTATATAGAGAAATTACCCATGCGGATGCAACCGATCAAGGATAGCCATTTGTACAAGAATTTAGCATTCAAGAGAGGGCGCTCATTCCGCTCCCGGGATTTGAACCTGGGACCTTTCGGTCTGCAAGTTCAGCAGCTCAGCGTTTTAATACACTGCGCCACCAGGGGCCCCTTTGTGCCAAGTGTGGTTCAAAGCTCATAATTTTGTAGCAAAACATGTGGAATACATTGCCAAAATAGTTAGTTTCAGATACAAAATTGCAGTCAAAAACCTTGCAGAAATACTTAGTTTCTCTGCATCAGGCATCAGAGACTGTTTGGCTTTGCACGTTAGATCTTCGTCCCAGTAAACCAGGTCTTAGGAGAGGGTCATGTGGGAAGGGGCAGCGAGCCTTTGCCCGGCCAAGGACCCCTTGGAGGCGACAGGCCCCCCTCCCCCCTTCCAGAGTTTTTGGAGCTGCCTCGACCTCTGTTTGCGTTCTGCGCATTCATGCTGCTGCTGCCTGATAAGGAGGCTGCCGGGGCCTTGCCAGACTGAGAGAGACGCCCTTGATGGGCCGGGAGAGCGCTTCCTCGGCCGGTGGTTGAAAAAATCCAAAACGTGGTACGAGTAGTCCCGTGGGCCATGGGCGGATCGTGACAAAATTTCAAGGAGCTGGGACTTGTAGTTTTCTCGTAAAAAATACTTTTCAAAAAATAAATTAAAAAAATCGCAAAATCTCGGCCGGTGGTCGAAAAAATCCAAAACGTGGGACGAGTGGTCCCGTGGGCCGTGGGCGGATCGTGACAAAATTTCAAGGAGCTGGGACTTGTAGTTTTCTCGTAAAAAATACTTTTCAAAAAATAAATTTAAAAAATCGCAAAATCTCGGCCGGTGGTCGAAAAAATCCGAAACGTGGGAGGAGTGGTCCCGTGGCCCGTGGGCGGATCGTGACAAAATTTCAAGGAGCTGGGACTTGTAGTTTTCTCGTAAAAAATACTTTTCAAAAAATAAATTAAAAAATTGGCAAAATCTCGGCCGGTGGTCGAAAAAATCCGAAACGTGGGAGGAGTAGTCCCGTGGCCCGTGGGCGGATCGTGACAAAATTTCAAGGAGCTGGGACTTGTAGTTTTCTCGTAAAAAATACTTTTCAAAAAAGAAATTAAAAAATTGGCAAAATCTCGGCCGGTGGTCGAAAAAATCCGAAACGTGGGAGGAGTAGTCCCGTGGCCCGTGGGCGGATCGTGACAAAATTTCAAGGAGCTGGGACTTGTAGTTTTCTCGTAAAAAATACTTTTCAAAAAAGAAATTTAAAAATTCGCAAAATCTCGGCCGGTGGTCGAAAAAATCCGAAACGTGGGAGGAGTGGTCCCGTGGCCCGTGCTTTTCCTGGCGCCAGGTTTGGCTCAGACCCCCCCCCGCCCCCTCCCCCTCCCTTCTTGGGATGCCTTCCCTGGAGTGGAGCCCATTCCTTGTTGACATGCTTCCCTTCCTGCCTGCCTTCCTTCTGGGGCACCTCCCTGAACCTGGCTGGGGGGCATGAAAGGGAGACTCAGCTGTGCTGGTGTTGCCTGTGACTCCCCCAACCCCGTCACCAGGCCTGGCCGTTCCTAGAAGCCCAACCGGACTGGGCCCCTTCCTTTCCTCTGAGACGCCAAGAAGACCCCCAAGAGAAAGAGAGGCGAGATGGGGCTCCGGCCCTGAGCACCAGGTCAGATCCGTACGGGAGAGAGAGCTAAGATGGGTATGGGGGGCTGTGTTTGTGTGGGGGGCCCTGAGGGCAGGAAGAGCCGTGGCTCAGTGGGGCTGCCCCAGGGGTCAACAAGGGCGTCCCCTGACTGGTCTGCTTATGCAAAGTCCCCGTCTGTGTCTGTGGCTCCTGTCCTCATGGGGAAGAGGGTTCGTAGGAAAGTCAATGGGGCCTCAGGGTTGTTGTATGTCTTTCGGGCTGTGTGGCCATGTTCCAGAAGCATTCTCTCCTGACGTTTCGCCCACATCTAGGGCAGGCATCCTCAGAGGTTGTGAGGTATGGAGAAAACTAAGCAAAGAGGTTAATATATATCTGTGGAAAGTCTAGGGTGAGAGAGGTCAGTATGAATGTTGTGTAGTTAATCACTTGAATTAGCATTGAAAAGCTTATCTGCTGTCTTCTTCCTGCCTCTGGGGCATCCTTTGTTTAGAGTCGTTAACTGCCCTTGGTTGATTCATGTCTGGAAATCCTCTGTTTTCAGAGTATTGCTTTTTATTTACTGTTCTGATTTTTGAGTTTTGTAATACTGGTAGCCAGATTTTGTTCATTTTCATGGTTTCTTCCTTTCTGTTGAAGTTGTCCACATGCTTGTGGATTTCAATGGCTTCTCTGTGTCGTCTGACATGATAGTTGTTAGAATGGTCCAGCATTTTTGTGTTCTCAAATAGTATTCTGTGTCCAGGCTGGTTCATCAAATGCTCTGCTATGGCTGATTTCTCTGGTTGAATTAGTCTGCATTGCCTTTCGTTGATTCATGTCTGGGCAATGCTGCGTTTGGTGGTCCCTCTGTAGACTTGTCCACAGCTGCATGGTATCTGGTAGACTCCTGCAGAAGAGAGAGGATCCCTCTTGTCCTTCGCTGACCGTAGCATTTGTTGGATTTTCTTCGTGGGTCTGTAGATAGTTTGTAGGTTGTGCTTCTTCATCAGCTTCCCTATGCGGTCAGTAGTTCCCTTGATGTATGGTAAGGACACCTTTCCTCTGGGTGGATCTTTGTCAATGGGGCCTGCTTGGTGAGGGGTGAAACTCAGGAGGAGACCCCGGGGCCTCTCTGCTTCTGCCTCCTCTATTCTCTTTTCTAGCCCCCCAGGCAACACAGGCCGCTTGGTTTGGCTTGAAACACTCTGGCACTCCTTGGCATTATCATACAATCCTAGGCCCGGGCTGTGGCGCAGGCTGGAGAGCAAGCCAGCTGCAACCAGCTGCAATGAATCACTCTGACCAGGAGGTCATGAGTTCGAGGCCCGCTCGGAGCCTATGTTTGTCTTGTCTTTGTCCTATGTTAAAAAGGCATTGAATGTTTGCCTATATGTGTAATGTGATCCACCCTGAGTCCCCTTCAGGGTGAGAAAGAAGGACGGAATATAAATGCTGTAAATAAATAAATAAATAATACTGTGCAATCCTAATAATATAATATATTGTGTATACATATAATATTGATAATATTATTATACAATATAATATTTATTTACGTATTTATTACAGTATTTCTACCCCGCCCTTCTCACCCAATAGGGGACTCAGGGCGGCTAATAATAGTAATACAATATAATAATATTGTATAATATAATAATGTTAATTATATATTATATATGAAATGTAATATTACTAATAATATTACGGTATAGTGGTATAGTACAATATAGTAATATATAAGGCTAATATTGTGATATGCTAATACAGTAGAGTCTCACTTATCCAAGCTAAACGGGCCGGCAGAAGCTTGGACAAGCGAATATCTTGAATAATAAGGAGGGATTAAAGAAAAGCCTATGAAACATCAAATTCGGTTATGATTTTACAAATTAAGCACCAAAACATCATGTTATACAACAAATTTGACAGAAAAAGTAGTTCAATACGCAGTAATGTTATGTTGTAATTACTGTATTTACGAATTTAGCACCAAAATATCACGATATATTGAAAACATTGACTACAAAAATGGCTTGGATAATCCAGAAGCTTGGATAAGCGAGGCTTGGATAAGTGAGACTCTACTGTAATATAATATATTGTATGTACATATAACTTGTAAGCTGCTCTGAGTGAGAGAGGGTGGGGTATAAATGTAGTAAACAAACAAACAAACAAGTAATTGTTGTTGGTTTTTGTTTTTGTTTTTTGTTTTTGTTTTTTTTTGCAGTACAAATAAGACATGAGCAGTGTGCATAGGAATTTGTTTGTATTTTTTTTAGTGATAATTCGGCCCCTCAGCAATCTGAGGGGCCGGACCCCTGGCTTGGGTGGTACCTTCCTACTTGGCAGAAAGAAGGGAGTTGGATTGGATGGCCTTTTGAGGGGGTCTCTTCCAACTCTATTATTTATTATTATTTATTGACAGCATTTATATTCTGCCCTTCTTTCTCACCCTGAAGGGGACTCAGGGCGGATCACATTGTATACATATAGGGCAAACATTCAATGCCTTTTTAACATAGAACAAAGACAAACAAACATAGGCTCTGAGCGGGCCTCGAACCTATGACCTCCTGGTCAGAGTGATTCATTGCAGTTAATTGCAGCTGGCTTGCTCTCCCGCCTACGCCATAGCCCGGGCCAGTATTAGTAAATTAAAGAACAATACAATATTTAAAAATAAAAACAATTTTAACCAACACACTGTGTAAACCTATCAGGATTTCAATGGGAAGTGTGGGCCTGCTTCTGGCCAAAGAGATAGTCAAGTTATGTAGGATTGTTGTTGTTGTGCCTTCAAGTCATTTCGGACTTTGGGCAAGCCTAAGTCTAAAACTGAGGGCGGGCAGGGGCCAGGTCAATGACCTTGGTGGGCCTCATCTGGCCCCCGGGCCTTAGTTTGGGGACCCCTGATCCAAGCCCTCCTGACAGATGGCCATCCAGCTGCATTCACCAAAGAAGGAGACTCCGCTGCACTCCCAGGCAGAATCCTATCCCGCTGTCAAATAGTTCTTCCTAATGTTTGGGTGGAATCTCTTGAAATTTGAATCCATGGCTCCACTGCGCCTTAGTCACCAGAGCAGCAGAAAACAAGCTTCCCCATTCCTCCTCCTCCTCCTCCTCCTCCTCCTCCTCCTCCTCCTCCTCCTCCTCCTCCTCAATGGACCTTCCTTCCAGATGTGTAAGCATGGCTTTTGTGCCCCCTTCTCCCATCCTTTGACCAGAGACGAGACCCGCTTTTCTCCTTCTCAAAATTAGCCTGTTTGTCTTGATTGTTACTGCTTTCAGTAAAACTTGTATATAGTTTTACCAACGTCTCTGACGTCTCTCCGTTCTGCGTTCCACTGACTCCATCCAACTATTGCTGCGCTGCAAATTCCTCTGACATCCTTCTCTTCTTCTCCAACAGACCGGGCTCCCTAAGATTTCATGGCTTCCAGGCATTTTGACCCTTTGGGAGGTCCTTCTCTGGACACCTTCCATCTTGGAGCCCTTTTCCTTGTGGAACGGTGGTATTCCACGGGAGGCTTGACCTCAGCAGAATATACTGTATTTACTCAAATCTAACGCTCGCCTTCCTTTTTTGCCAAATGACTGCTCCAAACTTTGAGTTCACATTAGATTTGCATCATACAGTAATGTCAGTGCTGGGGAAGCTGCTTCAGGAGCTGTGCCTGGAGCTCCTATTTGAAGGAGGTCACCTCAAATTTAATGGCCAGGGCTCAATGCTGTGCAATCTTGGGATTTGGCGTTTGGTGAGACATCGGCATTCTTTGGCAGAGAAGGCTCAAGGCCTTGTAAAAGTACTTCCCCCATGATCCCATAGCATTGAACCAAGGCAGTTAAAGTGAATCTGTTTATTTATTTACAGTATTTATATTCTGTCCTTTTCACCCCGAAGGTGACTCAGGGCGGATAACAGAACACAGATACGCAAACATTCAATGCCGATTATAACAATGACAAGACAGACAACAAACAGAGGTATATATAGGCTTTCACATCTTTCGGCATCTTTGTAGGCTCTACTCTGTTGCAGTCACAGGGGGTTCCCTCACTTCGTCTCCCTGCCGAAGAGATTTCTTTTTGTTGTTGTTGTAAACTTCTCCTTTTTCTGATCGAAATGCTGAGCCTAAATACCTCCTCGCTTTAATGCAGTTTGTATTTATCTACTCACATTTGTTTTCAAATTGCTAGGTAGGCAGAAACCAGGCTAAAGGTCAGGAGCTCACCCTAACCCAGTCTTCGAACTCTCAACCTTCTGATTGGTAAGATGTATTGCAGCTTGGTGATTCACCTGCTGTGCTAAAGCCCGGCATATTCTGCAGCAGAGATGCCCCCAAGGTCTTCCTTTCCATTGCTGGAAGCTTTGGTCTCCAACACAATTGTTTCTGAAGAAAGGATTATACGCAGGCAGGAACCGCAATGTGCACCTTATGGGCCAAATGACAAAGAGTGCACTGGGTTGTTGTATGTCTTTCGGGCTGTGTGGCCATGTTCCAGAAGCATTTTCTCCTGACGTTTCGCCCACATCTATGGCAGGCATCCTCAGAGGTTGTGAGGTCTGGAGAAAACTAAGCAAAGAGGTTAATATATATCTGTGGGAAGTCTAGGGCGAGAGAGGTCAGTGTGAATGTTGTGTAGTTAATCACTTTAATTAGCATTGAAAAGCTTATCTGCTGTCTTCTTCCTGCCTCTGGGGCATCCTTTGTTTAGAGTCGTTAACTGCCCTTGGTTGATTCATGTCTGGAAATCCTCTGTTTTCAGAATATTGCTTTTTATTTACTGTTCTGATTTTTGAGTTTTTTTAATACTGGTAGCCAGATTTTGTTCATTTTCATGGTTTCTTCCTTTCTGTTGAAGTTGTCCACATGCTTGTGGATTTCAATGGCTTCTCTGTGCAGTCTGACATGATAGTTGTTAGAATGGTCCAGCATTTTTGTGTTCTCAAATAGTATTCTGTGTCCAGGCTGGTTCATCAAATGCTCTGCTATGGCTGATTTCTCTGGTTGAATTAGTCTGCAGTGCCTTTCATGTTCTTTGACTCTTGTTTGGGCGCTGTGTTTGGTGGTCCCTCTGTAGACTTGTCCACAGCTGCATGGTATCCGGTAGACTCCTGCAGAAGAGAGAGGATCCCTCTTGTCCTTCGCTGACCATAGCATTTGTTGGATTTTCTTTGTGGGTCTGTAGATAGTTTGTAGGTTGTGCTTCTTCATCAGTTCGCCTATGCGGTCAGTGGTTCCCTTGATGTCTGGAAAGAACACCTTTCCTCTGGGTGGATCTTTGTCTTGACTCTCATGGCTTGTTCTTGGCCTTGCAGCTCTTCTGATGTCTGTGTGTGCACTTCTTGCAACGGCGCATTATATTCATCAGCAAATCCTTTTTTTGGCTTCAGGGTTTTGGAATGAGATTCGATGGCGCCTTAGACCCGAGTAAACGTCCCTCTGACCCGTCCCTTTCTCTTTCTCTCTCTCTCTCTCTCTCTCTTTCTGTGCCGTTGCAGGCGGTGCCGCGGACGGGAAGGTGTTCCGCTACAGCAAGGACCAGCGCCCGACCACGCTGCCCATCCAGCCCTTTGTCTTCCAGCACCACTTCCCGCGGCAGCCCAAGGCCCGGGCGCTGCAGAGCCACCTGGCCGCCAGCCTCTCCCAGCTCTACAGCCGCTCCTCTTCCGCCGGGCGCTGTGCCGCCGCGCACCCGCCTCCCTCCGCCGCAGCCTCCTCCGCGGCCGACCAGCCCATGCCCCAGCGCTCGGCCGACGGGGCCACCTGCCCCAAGAAGCCCCCGCCGGCCCCGGCCGCTGCCCCGGAGACCACGCGCCCCTCGCCGCTGGGCAGCTACTCCCCCATCCGCAGCCACGGGGGGCCCTTCTTCCAGAGCGGTGCTGCGGACTCTGCCTCCTCCTCCTCCTCCTCCTCCTCCTCCATCTTGCTGCCCACCCCCGATGGACACCCGCCCCGCAGCCGGTCCTGCCCGGTTTCTGCCAACCTCCTGCCGGTCACCTCCGTCGCCGGGCCTTCTCCGGCCACAGCGGGCCACAGCGCCAAGGAAGAGATCCCTGCTCCCCTTTGCCGGAAGGACGGACCCCCGGAGTTTGAGCTGGGAGAGGTCAACTCCCTCCCACCCCTCCTCTTGGCCGGGGGGCTGGGCCTGGCCAGAGCTGGGGGGACCCACCCCGAAGCCCAGTGGAAGGCCGGGTGCGGCGAGGCCCTTGTCAGCGTGGGGTCCGTGGGCACCGTCCTCAGCCGACCCCTCAATGGTGAGTGAGTGTATGGGGGCGGCTCAGTGGTCTGGGGGTTGGCAAGTGTCCATCTGTTTGGGCACAATAAGGGACTGTCGGATAATGTCATTGCCACTGAGGCTTTCCCCGGTAGAATCCTGGGATTTGTAATGAGGTATATGCCATTCTCTATCCACAGTGGCACAGTGTGTTAAAGCGCTGAGCTGCTGAACTTGCGGACCAAAAGGTCCCAGGTTCAAATCCCGGGAGCGGAATGAGCACCTGCTATTAGCCCCAACTCCTGCCAACCTAGCAGTTCGAAAACATGCAAATGTGAGTAGATCAATAGGTACCGCTCTGGCGGGAAGGTAACGGTACTCCATGCAGTCATGCCAGTGGCCACATGACCTTGGAGATGTCTATGGACAATGCTGGCTCTTCGGTTTAGAAATGGAGATGAGCACCAACCCCCAGAGTGTGAGTAGATCAATAGGTACCGCTCCAGCGGGAAGGTAACGGCGCTCCATGCAGTCATGCCGGCCACATGAACTTGGAGATGTCTATGGACAACGCCGGCTCTTTGGCTTAGAAATGGAGATGAGCACCAACCCCCAGAGTCGGTCACAACTGGACTTAACGTCAGGGGAAACCTTTATCTTTACCTATTCATCCCAGGATTCCCAGGGAGCAGCCATGACAATCAGAGTGGGGTCAGTGAGCTATAACTGTGTGGTGCGTAGAGGCCAGGGGTGGGTGCACATTACAGTAGACAAGCACAGCATGTTTGTGTTTGCATGCCAGCGGGGCTGCCTCCCCTGGACCTCCAGTCATGTGCTGCCGAATCCCCACCCACCCACCTTGAAAAGGTATACCTGTATTGACTCAAGTCTAATGAGCCATCGAATTTAACATTCCCCTCCGTTTTCAGGGTTTTCAAAATTGAAGTGTGCATTAGATTCAGTGGTGCATTAGGCTCAAGTAAATACGCATGGTGATAATAGCACAACACTATTTAACAAAATTTGAAAGAAATTCTGTTCCTGGTTTGAAAGTATTATTTCCTGTTTAATTGTATGTTATTTACTTTGGAAGTAGTGTTCGTCGTTTTTGTGGCCATCACAATGTTATGTTGAATTGGTTGAAATAACAATAATAATATAATAATTTTATTTTTGTACCCCGCCACCATCTCCCCAGAGGGAAACTCCAGGATGAGATAGTCGTTGAAAAACTAGAGCCTATGGGCCCTCCAGGCGTTTTGGACTTCAACTCCCACCATTCCTTACAGCCTCAGGCCTCTTCCTTTTCCCCCTCAGTCGCTCCACCGAGGTCTAACAAAATGGAGTCCTGCGTCTGAACATGCTCAGTACAATTGCTTAAGCGGCTGAGTGGGAATAGGAAGAGGCCTGAGTCTGTGAGGAATGGTGGGAGTTAAAGTCCAAAATGCCTGGAGGGAGGGCTGAAGTTGGCCCAGGCCTGGGTTACATAGTATAATAATCTGTGCAGGCCCATGCAGCTGCCTCCCCGTCCCCTCTCAACATCCTATTGGTCTCCTCCACCTCGTGGACCGCTCTCTCCTGCGCCCTTTCCCTGTGCAAACACTTACTTGTGGATCCGTACTAACACTGACCGTCTCGCCTCTTCTGCCCCTTGCCTCCCTTGGCCCTTTCCTGCCTGTCTCTCTGTCCCTCTCTGTGTCTCTGCCTCCCCCTCCCCTTTCGATGGCAGCCCACCACCTCTCTCCGCAAGCGCTGAAGTGGCGGGAGTATCGCCGGCGGAACCCGCTGGGCCTGGGCCTGGACCGCGGCAGCAGCAGCGGCACTTCGGGGAGCGGTCTGGACGGGAAGCCGGTGCCGCCGGAGCCGGAGGGACGCCTCTCCCGGAGGAACCCCCTCTTTGAGCTCCCGGGGGCCCTGGGCGGGGGGCGGCCCTACGCCAGGCTCAACGGTGGGGGCCCCTGCGGTCTTATGGGATGGGAGGGGAGGATGAAGTTTTGGAAAGGCATGACTTTTTAGATTATAACCTTTTGGGAAAACGATGCCACAACCTTTTGGGAAATTGAAATCTCTATAACCTTTTCTCATTATGTTGCACCTCAGGTTAGCTTCACCTTGCTAAAGACACCAGGCTGCACACAGAACGTAGTCTTTTGTAGTTTATTAGGAAATAAGTAGAAAAATAGTTCATAAAAGGTAAAAGTTCAGTTCCAAAACATAGTTACAAAACAAGGCTGCAATCATCAAATCCATAGAAGTATAGGCATGAAACAAGATCCTTTCAAAGGAAGCCAAAGTCCCAGAAACGAGAATACATCCAGGCTACAAGGTAATACAGGAATGCAGACTTGATACAGGAAAGCAGACTTGGTTCTTGACTCAAGCTAAGAAGTTGATTTTGACAAAGATCTCTCTCTCAGCAGACTGTTTTAATAGCATAACATGAAGGCATTTCTTTGCCTTTTGACCTCCCTCTTATTTGCTATTCAGAGGCTTCTACGCACCCCCGAAATTCCAGCCAACTAGCGCGATCGAGCTCAGCGGCCTCATTGTCAAGGCCGTCAAGGCCACTGAGCTCATTGGTGTTATCAGAGCTACTCTCCCTTTCTGTTTCTCACACCTGAAAACCATCATCAGAAACAACCTCATTTCTTCCCATGCGAAAAACTCCCTGCTCTTCATCTCCCACAGCAGGAACACTCTGCACCTGAATCCCATAATTCCCATCAGAGTCATCTTGAAACTCATCCTGAATCTGATCCTGAATCTGAATCCCATCATAATGCACTTGCATCCCAGAATCCTCATCAGAGTCACACAAAGGCAAAGGCTGAGTCACAACGCATTACCATTTGGAAAAATCAGGAATCTCCCCGAGAAGAGTTAAAACTCGCTTGAGTCAATCTTCTCCTTAGTAAATGTCCACTAGTATTCATGCAAGGCAATTCGGTTGCTCAGCTGTTAGACTGATATACCTAGATAGCTCTTTTAACTGTTAAGGACAGGGGTCCCCAAACTAAGGCCCGGGGGCCGGATGCGGCCCTCCAAGGTCATTTACCTGGCCCCCACCCTCATTTATAATATAATATTTTATATCAGTTTTAATAATATAATATATTGTATATACATATGATATTGATAATAATATTATCATTTTATACAATATAATACTAATAATAATACCATATAATAATATTAATTATATGTTATATATTACATATAATATTACAGTACAGTGATATAGTTCAATATAGTAATATATAATGCTAATATTGTGCTATGCTAATAATATAATATATTGTATGTATATATAGCTGCTCTGAGTCCCCTTTGGGGTGAGAAGGGTGGGATATAAATGTAGTAAATAAATGTAGTAAATGAATAAATAAATAATTTTAGGCTTAGGCTCCCCCAGAGTCTGAAATGACTTGAAGGCACACAACAACAACAACAATCCTAATTAACCTATCTCATTGGCCAGAAGCAGGCCCACACTTCCTATTGAAATCCTGATAGGTTTATGTTGGTTAAAATTGTTTTGATTTTTAAATATTGTATTGTTCTTTCATTGTTATTGTTGTTGTTGTTTTGCAATACAAATAAGATACGTGCAGTGTGCATAGGAATTTGTTTGGGTTTTTTTTTCAAATGATAATTCGGCCCCTCAACAGTCTGAAGGATTGTGGACCGGCCCTCTGCTTTAAAAGTTTGGGGACCCCTGGTTAAGGACAAAGATATACCAATGCACACACACACACACACATAGCAGTTTCAGAAGTGTCCCTTTAAGTTGCCCAAAAACATCTACTCTTGGTTTAAATCATGCTCTCAAGAGACAAAAATAAGTAGACTTCTTTAAGGTAACATAGTTGGTTTACTCACAAACTTCATGTATCCAGCATACAGGTACTTTGCTTATCAGTCCAGTTACAGATGGAATTTGAAGTAGTTTTTCTGTGCAGGTAACACAGGGCATCTTTCTCATAATCTTAACAGTCCATAATCTAAAGCATCTCTCTGGTCTGAGTCTAATAGAATCTGTTCTCTAAAGCATACTGTCTATATGCTTGACTTCTATGCTGACTTCTAAACTGTAGTTAAAGGTAAAGCTTTTCCCTTGATATTAAGTCCAGTCGTGTCTGACTGGTGACCCTAACTGGTGCTCATCTCCATTTCTAAGCCGAAAAGACGGTATTGTCCGGAGACAACTCCAAGGTCATGTGGCCATTGGCATGACTGCATGGAGCACCGTTTTCTTCCCGCTGGAGCAGTACCTATTTATCTACTCACATCTGCATGTGTTTGAACTGCTAGGTTGGCAGAAGCTGGGGCTAACAGTGGGAGCTCACTCCGCTCCCCGGTTTCAAACCTGCGACCTTTCGGTCCGCAAGTTCAGCCGCTCAACGGTTTAACACGCTGCACCAAAACTGTACAGTTTCTAAAATGGATCCTGAGTCCTGAACAGGTCCAAGATCTGGTCACATGGTCTGCAGCCCCTCCCACAACATAGAGTTGAGGAAAATTGCATATCAGTATACCCATATACAACACAGTAGGCAATCTGAATTATATACATAACAACTAACTCGTGGAGGCTCAAAAATAAATAATAATAATAATAATAATAATAATAATAATCTTTATTTATACCCCGCCACCATCTCCCCACCGGGGACTCGGGGCGGCTTACATGGGGCCATGCCCAGAACAATACAATATAACAAAATATAATAGAACAACAAATCATAACACATTAAACAACAATAAAACAACAACAATAAAAGAAAATATACACTACATTAAACAAGATCAAAAGAGCCATAAAACCAAGGGCGGGCCACATGAACACATGAAAAAAGGTTGCTATTTCAACAGGAAGGGTCATAAATATGGTTTAAACATCAAAAAAGCATTTAAAAGTTTCTCTTATTTCGTTCACATTGAGATAGAGTCCACCACAGAGCAATACAATACAATTCAAGGCTGGGCTGTGGCGCAGGCTGGATAGCGGCCAGCTGCAACAAATAACTCTGACCAAGAGGTCATGAGTTCGAGGCCAGCCCGTTCCTGAGTCTGTCTCTGTCTCTGTTCTATGTTATGGCATTGAATGTTTGCCTTATATGTTTGCAATGTGATCCGCCCTGAGTCCCCTTCGGGGTGAGAAAGAAGGGCGGAATATAAATACTGTAAATAAATAAATAAATAAATACAGAGAAAGGAGATACAGTAGAGTCTCGCTTATCCAACACTCGCTTATCCAACGTTCTGGATTATCCAACGCATTTTTGTAGTCGATGTTTTCAAGATATCGTGATATTTTGGTGCTAAATTTGTAAATACAGTAATTACTACATAGCATTATTTCGTATTGAACTACTTTTTCTATCAAATTTGTTGTATAACTTGATGTTTTGGTGCTTAATTTGTAAAATCATGATCTAATTTGATGTTTAATAGGCTTTTCCTTAATCCCTCCTTATTATCCAACGTATTTGCTTATCCAACGTTCTGCCGGCCCGTTTATGTTGGATAAGTGAGACTCTACTGTAGATAGACAGGCTCTATGTAACTGCATTGGTTCCACAAACAAAGTGGACATTACATTTGCCTACATTACCATCTCTTCTTCCTTCTCCTGGAAGGCCAGATTGCATTCCCAGCAAACCTGCCATTCTTCCATCCCTTGGAGAAGGTGGCAGGTGGACCAGACTTCTCCAGTTTTAGATTAGCGAAGTGTCTCTTACGTGGCATAAATCTCTAGCTGATGTTCTAAATCAGGGGTCCCCAAACTAAGGCCTGGGGGCCGGATGTGGCCCTCCAAGGCCATTGACCTGGCCCCTGCCCTCAGTTTTAGATTGAGGCTCACCCAAAGTCTGAAATGACTTGAAGGCACACAACAATCCTACTTGACTATCTCATTGGCCAGAAGCAGGCCCACACTTCCCACTGAAATCCTGATAAGTTTACAGTATGTTGGTTAAAATCGTTTTTATTTTTAAATATTGTATTGTTCTTTCATTTACTAATATTGGAAATGAATAATATGGTAATCTATATATATAAAAGAGTGATGGCATCAGGGCAGCGGACAAAACAACAAAACTACAGGCCCCCCAACCTCGAAATTTGACAACACAACCCGTCATTCACGGCTCTAGGTTGATACAACAAAAAGAAAAGAAATATAAAGTCCTAATTACAGGGAGAGGAATAATAGTTTTTATCCAATTGCTGCCAGTTAGAAGGCTAAGCTCCACCCACTTGGTCTCCTAGCAACCTACTCAACCCAGGGGACAGGCAGTTAGGCCTCACTTAGGCATCTTCCACAGATTATCAGATTTTAACTGGATTGTATGGCAGTGTAGACTTAAGGCCCTTCCACACAGCTATATAACCCATTTAGAATCTTATATTATCTGCTTTGAACTGGATTATCTTGACTCCACACTGCCATATAATCCACTTCAGTGTGCATACTAAACATAAAGACAGCCATACAACAGACATTCAATACCACCACTACCTCAACAATTTCTCACCAACACCACCAGACAACGCCACAGCAACGCGTGGAAGGCACAGCTAGTAATATTATATATTGTGTACACATATAATATTGATAATAATATTATAATGCAATACAATATAATATTTATTTATTTATTTATTTATTACAGCATTTCTACCCCGCCCTTCTCACCCAATAGCGGACTCAGGGCTGCTAATAATAATACAATATAATAATATTGTATAATATAATAATATTAATTATATATTAAATATTAAATGTAATATTACTAATAATATTATGGTATAATGGTATAGTGCAATATAGTAATATATAATGCTATTTTTTTTTGCACTATAAATAAGTCATGAGCAGTGTGCACAGGAATTTGTTTGTATTTTTTTTTCCAAATGATAATTTGGCCCCTCAACAATCTGAGGGACCATGAATTGGCCCTCCACATAAAAAGTTTGAGGACCCCTGTTCTAAATTGTTGTAAATGAGCCAAGGACCAACTTGGGCTCTTCCTCCAGGTGTTTTGGACTTCAACTCCCACAATTCCTAACAGCCTACCGGCTGTTAGGAATTGTGGGAGTTGAAGTCCAAAACACCTGGAGGAAGAGCCCAAGTTTGCCCATAGCTGTTGTAAATGAATGACAGGTGTATTCTAGCTAAAACTTCCTAATTCCATCAGTTCTTGGGCAGATGTTGGCTCTTCTTCTTGACTGACAATTGGTTTCCCTCTTAATGAACCTTGTTTGAGTTCCTTACAAAGAGTCGTTGCCTCTGGTAATGTAAACATGTTATTTTCCACCAAGAGTTCCAACAGTTAATCATTTGTCTCTGGTCATCAATATCAGCAGTTCGGCAGCTTTTAATTGCAGTCCAGGAATTCTTTTATTTTTATAGTTTTCCAGGCTTCATTTCTTTGGATGGCATCTCTAGCCTCTATAGGTCCCAACTATATGCCTTTCATACAACTCCATTAAAGAAATATATCATGCTAGTTGTGCCCGGCCACGTGTTGCTGTGGCGAAGTATGGTGGTATGGGAAATAAAGTCTTGAGGAATTGGTGGTAGTTAAGGTCAAGGGTAAAGGTGCCGGCCTGTTTATGTCAGATAAGTGAGACTGTACTGTATATTTATAATCTTATATCATCTGCTTAGAACTGGATTATATGAGGCCCTTTCTTCACAGCTGGATAAAATGCACACTGAAGTGGATTATATGTAAGTGTGGAGTCATGATAATCCAGTTCAAAGCAGATAATATAAGATTCTAAATGGGTTATATAGCTGAGTCTGCACTGCCATATAATCCAGTGCAAATTAGATAATCTGTGGAAGAGGCCTAAGTGAGGCCTAACTCTGCCTGTTCCCTGGGCTGAGTCGGTTGCTAGGAGACCAAGTGGGCGGAGCTTAGCTTTCTAACTGGCAGCAATTGGATAAAAACAATTATTCCCCTCTCTCTAATTAGGATTTTATTTTTCTTTTCTTTTTGTTGTATCAACCTAGAGCCATGGATAATGGGTTGTGTTGTCAAATTTCGAGGTTGGGGGGCCTGTAGTTTTGTTGTTTTGTCCGCTGCCTGATGCCATCACTCTTTTATATATATAGATGTTATTCATCACAGTAGGTTCCTTTTGGGGGGTGGGATCTGCATGGGGCTTGCGCAAGAGACCGGGTCTGGATCATGCGTCAGTGTTGTGTAGTGTCCGCTTTCGCACGTGGCGTGAATCTGTTGACCAAACCAAAAGGTCAGTGTTGCGCCACCAGGCCAAGGTCCCACATTGGTGACCGTATGCCCTCCTGAAGGTGCATGCCTGGTCATCTGCATGGCCTGGAGTAATACAGCTTTACAACACATATTATATAAAGACACTAGCTGTGCCAGGCCACGCGTTGCTGTGGCGTATGGGAATTCTTTGTTAGGTAGGTGGAATAACAGTGAATAGCTTTGTAGCCTGAAAGCCTGGCCATTTTCTTATGTGAATCCTTGTTTGGTGAGGTGGAATAGAAAAGAATAGGTTTGCTGCTTGGAAGGTTAGGTAGTTGCCTTTTCGGGGAATTTTTTTGGGGTGGTAGAATTGTAATGAATAGCCTCGGTGATTCAAAGCCTGGGTGCTTGCTACCTAGGGGAAATCTTTGGTTGGTCAGCTTCAGAGTTGTATCACTGTTTCAAAGCCTGGTCGCCTTTTAGGAAGGTTAATCTTTTATTGGTCTTGTTGAATTGCACTGAATATCCTTGCAGCTCCAATGTCTGGCTATATTTATTATTTTGTATTTTATATATATATATATTACAAAATATAGAAAACATGGCAATAAGAATAAGAATAGTAGAAGTTCCCGCCCACGGTCCCTGTCCCGAAAAATACTTTGAGTTCTGCGCGCATGCGTACATTGCCTGTTGTGGGTTTTGGCCTTTTTTTGGTGTTGTGATTGTGTTTTTTGTGTGATTGTGTTGTATCTTACTGGAGGCAGGGATGATGGATTGTGTTGCCAATTTTAGAGTTTGGGGGGTGTTGAGTTTTGTTGTTTTGTGAGCCGCCATGATGCCAAAAGCCTTTTATATATATAGATATTCCTATCAGTCTGGACTGGTAAGCAATGGGATATTAATTGTAGCACCTTGGAGAATAAGGGAAGAAGTTTGTAGCATATGTTTTTGCAGAGTCGGCTACATTAGATACATAGTTAATGAATGCTTATGCCACAAACTCCTTTCCGTCAGTCTCAAACGTGCAACAGTATCCCAGTGTGTACATTATAACACTGTATTCGAAACATATATTACATGTGGGATGTTTAGGGCTGACCAAATGTTCTTGCATTCAGTCCCTCTATGACAGGCATGGGCCAACTTCGGCCCTCCCTCCAGGTGTTTTGGACTCCAACTCCCACAATTCCTAACAGCCTACCGGCTGTTAGGAATTGTGGGAGTTGGAGTCCAAAACACCTGGAGGGAGGGCCGAAGTTGGCCCATGCCTGCTCTGTGAGGCCCAGCTTGTCCCCGTTGCTGAAGGCGCCCTTTAACCTGCCCGCCTTTCTGCTTGACCCTTTGCAGGACACTCCGTGAAGCAGCTGCAGCTCAACTACTCCGACTTCTTCCCAGACTATTTCTCTTTGGCCGAAAAGCCCCCGGCCGAGTTCTGCCTCTCGCCGGATGGAAATACTGAGTCCATCTCCATCGATCTGCTGCAGAAGAAGGGTAAGTAGTTAGGGTCCAGGGTTTGTCCCAAGGCTGTGTTGATTGTGTTGTTCAGACTGTTGAAATTCAACCCCAAACTGCCCAAGTCTTTGGTCCTCAATGAGGAGTAGTTGGGATGTATCTACTGTATATACTCGAAGATGAGCCGAGTTTTTCAGCCCTTTTTTTTTAAATCTGAAAAAGCCTCCCTCGGCTTATAATGGGGTCAAGGTGAAGGCCAGGAAACAGAACCTGGAGACCATGGCTTGCAATATATGATCTATTTCTCTCTTATCCTCCCTTATCAGTGTGTTTTCCAAAGCCTCCCTCGCTCTTAACCAAGGAAATGTTTTGAAAAGGGAAAGACGCCCTTGCAAGTCAGGAAGAAGAAATACATATATTAACTAGCTGTGCCTGGCCACGCGTTGCTGTGGCAAAGTCTGGTGGTATGGGAAATAAAGTATTGAGGAATTGGTGGTAGTTAAGGTCAAGGGTCAAGGTTTTCCCCTGACATTAAGTCCATTATATAGCTGTGTGGAAGGGCCTTGAGTCTACACTGCCATCTAATCCAGTTAAAATCAGATAATTTGTATTTTATAGGCAGTGTGGAAGAGGCCTAAGTGAGGCCTAACTCTGCATGTCCCCTGGGCTGAGTGGGTTGCTAGGAGACCAAGTGGGCGGAGCTTAGCCTTCTAACTGGCAGCAATTGGATAAAAACAATTATTCCTCTCCCTCTAATTAGGACTTTATTTTTCTTTTCTTTTTGTTGTATGAATGTAGAGGCATGAATGAGGGGTTTTGCTGCCAAGTTTAGTGTTTCTGGGATGTGTAGTTTTGTTGTTTTGTCCTAGGCCAAAATTTCATTACCCTTTTATATATATAGATCAATAATAATAATAATAATAATAATAATAATAATAATAATAATAATAATTTTATTTATATCCCTCCACCATCTCCTCTGGAGGGGACTAGGGCGGCTCAGAGAAATATCAGATACAAAACAATAACAACATATAATACATCAATAAACAATAACATGCACCAGTTATAATATTTAAACATTGACCAGAAGAATGAAACATACATACTAAAAACATAGAATTAAAAACAGTGAGGTTGCAATGATGGATTAGCAAAGTGCACATTATAAATTGCAAATTCAGAGACATTGATCTTATAAAAGTTTTCTCCTGAAATATTTGTTTAACTCTTCTATAGATATATAGGCATTAACCCCCTGCATGCATTTGCAATCCCTATGTACTTATATATCTCTGTCTATCTATCTATCTATCTATCTATCTATCTATCTATCTATCTATCTACATTAATTTTATATATGTTTGCAGGTCTTTGCAAATCCTATATACATATAGATCCATGTACCTGTATATCTGTATCTATATATATATACATTATTTAACCTACTGATGCCTCGATTAATGTAATTTTATTGGTATCTATTTTTATTTTGAAATTTACCAGTAGCTACTTCATTTCCCACCCTCGGCTTATACTCGGGTCAATAAGTTATCCCAGTTTTTTGTGGTAAAATTAGGTGCCTCGGCTTATATTCGGTTCAGCTTATACTCAAGTATATACGGTATTTCTTCTCTCTGTTTGTGCTCTCATTCTGATTGGTTATGTAGAATGAAGACTTTGCAAGGTGCATGTCTTTGGCTTCTGCTTTTCTTTCTTGGTGTGTGCTATGTGTGTTGAGAGATGTCGTGCTTGGACATTTTCCCCTCACTTTTGAACCCTATAAGAGATGGGGTTAGCTAGAGTATCTTGTACTCAGTACTTTACTATTACGAAAGGGATTTATTATTTTTGTAAATAAACCTTTTGTGATTTTAAAGACAGGACTCTTCATCTTCGCCTCCTCAGCTCTAAATTCTTTACAACCACATGGCACTTCACACTCTGCTTTCTGTGAGCAGAATGCTCAACTATGAGCAAAATGGATTTTTTTTTTGTTGCATATTTTGGATGTTCTTCTGTTTTGGGTAGTTTGTCCTAACTCCCACAGAAAATCCTAACGCAGACTACATGACAAATGGAGCTCATCCTGCCAAAACACCAGAAACAGATGGAATGGAAGAATAGATTTTTCGGTTGCTTCAAAGATATTGTTGCGGGTGTTCACAGGAATGATTTCTTTACCATATTCCTGGACAGCAGTGGAATCTGTTGGTTCTGATGCCATCAAAGCAGGGAATTCATCCCAGGTTTTACTTAATGTTTTCTAAAGGAGTGATCCTTTCTAAGGGCATAAGTGTGGGCCATGTTCCCTCTCTTCCTTTTTCTCCTTCCCTCTCTTTTTCTCTCTCTGTGCCACACTTTCTCTTTCTCTTCTTTTCCGGGGAGCGTTGAGGGGCCACCGGCCTCCTTTGCCCTGGAAGAACGGATGGGTTTCCCCCTGGGAAAGGTGGTGGGGCCCCCGTGGGCCCTTAGCGGGGGCCACGTCTTGCTGGGAAATAAATAGAATTTATCTTCCTCTATGAGCCCACAAGAACCTTAAGATCTTCTGGAGAGGCCCTGCTCTCAGTCCCACCCGCCTCACAGGCACGGCGGGTGGGGACGAGAGACGGGGCCTTCTCGGTGGTGGCTCCCCGGCTGTGGAACACCCTCCCCAGTGACATCCGGCAGGCCCCATCCCTTTTGGGGTTCAGAAAAAAACTGAAGACCTGGCTATGTATGCAGGCATTTGAAGAATAAGCACGTGTTGGCTTCGACGCGGTCTGAATTACGGCTCTGGTGGAGGAATGGCATAAGCACTTTGCATTGTTTTAAACTTTGTATATTGCATTTTATGACTATTTTAATTGTTTTAACATTTTAGTTCATTGTATAACAGTGTAACGGCATCAATTGCCACTTGTGAGCCGCCCTGAGTCCCTTCGGGTGAGAAGGACGGGGTATAAATGATTGAAATAAATCAATCAATAAATAAATAGAATTGGGAGGAAGAGCAAAGAGGTTCTCTGCCCGTCTGTGCCAGGCTCCTTGTGTCTTTCCAGGCCTCGTCAAGGCGGTCAACATGGCGGTGGATCTGATCGTGGCTCATTTTGGGACCAGCCGGGACCCCGGAGTGAAGGTGAGACCAGTACTGAAATCCCTCCCCCCAAATGAGACCTTCCGTTTTCCTCTCTGCTTGGCCAGTTTGTTTATTTGGCTGATTTCTTCAAGGCACTCCTCGTCCTCAATGGGGAATGGGCATTCTTGTGGGGAGGGGCCACCCCTCTGTTCTCCCTCCAACCCGTATCCAGCAGTGGTCTACTGGGACAAACTGGTGGCTCTTTGATCCCTTCCACCAGCCATGATGGTTGGGGCTTCAGATGTGAGAGAAGAGCTGATTTACTGTATGTTTTGTATTAATGTTAGTTGTATGTGATTTGTATAATTTATTATCAATTAATAAGAACAACAACAATAATGATAATAAAGAAGAGTGCAGAGATGCGGGTGGTGCCTTGCCTCTCCAGGACATCTGATCTCTGAAGAATTGGAGATCCTTGCAGTGGGTTTGGCTCTTGTTCTCAGTCAGAGGGATCATAGAATCATAGAAAATTTGGAAGAGACCCCTAAAGGCCATCTAGTCCAACCCCCTTCTGCATTCATGCAGGAAAAGCACCATCAAAGCCCCCCTACCAGATGGCCGTTCACCCTCTGTTTAAAAGCCTCCAAAGAAGGAGCTTCCACGACACTCCAACAAGCAATATATTGACATGGTCTGAACTTAGGTTTATGTGCAATGGTTCCTTGGAAAAGTGGTTCTAAGTAACTATATGTTTTAGCTGACTAATGTATTTTATGTATTTTATGTGTTGTATTTTATGAATAGTTGTTAATGGTTTTAAATGTGTTGCTGTTTTATTGATCTGTTTGGCATTGAATTTTCGCCAGTTGTTGTAAGCCGCCCTGAGTCCCCTCGGGTGAGAAGGTAGAAATGTTGTAAATAATAAATAAATAATAATAATTCTTGGCATGAGGAGGGCCAAACTTGAGCACAGCCCAGTGGACGCAGAGGAGGATTTTGTGTTCAGTAGGATAAGCCTAAGGTTGCTGTTGCCCGTTTTTGGTCTAAAACTATTTAGTTGCTTGTGATTTCCTTTTTTTCATTATTTTAAAATGTATTTGTCATGCAATGCTTTTGACACGAAATAAATAAAGCCTAAGGTCTCCAGATCTGCTCTGATCGTAGAAGCTGAGAAGAGTCAGGGCTGGAGGGGAGATCGCCACGACTGAATCTCAGAGGAAGGGACTGCCAAAACCACCCACCTGAGAATTCTTTTAGGGAAATCTATAGGGTCTCCATAAATGACTTGAAGGCACATCCACAAGATCTCGCCTTGGTCCCTTTCCCTGGAGTCCTGCATTGTAGAACTCCAGCACACAGGGCCTGGGAGTTCTATGGCGGGTTCTGGGGGATTCTGGGAGTAGCAGTCGGAAAAGAGGATCCTTCCCCAGGCCCAGAAGGATCCCAGGTGCTGCAGGCTCGCTTTCAGGGAAAGGCTATGGGAAAACCACCTCTGAATATTTCTGGGCTAAGACAACACTATGAAATGAGTGAGTTAGGGCCTTGCCATGCGTGAGTTGGGGCCTTTTACCCTAGCACATAAGACCTGGCTCTTTACTAGAGCTTTTAATCTATGTTAATTTTATCAATATTTGTATGTATGTATTTTTATCCTTTACAATTTTATCTTGTAAATCGCCTAGAGCAGGGGTCCTCAAACTTTTTAAGCCGAGGGCCGGTCCACAATCCTTCAGATTGTTGAGGGGCCGGATTATCATTTGAAAATAAAATACAAACAAATTCCGATGCACACTGCACATGTCTTATTTGTATTGCAAAAACAACAACAATAACAACAACAATAACAACAACAACAACAACGAAAGAACAATACAATATTTAAAAATAAAAACAATTTTAACCAACATACATTTATCATGATTTCAATGGGAAGTGTGGGCCTGCTTCTGGCCAAAGAGATAGTCAAGTTAATTAGGGTTGTTGTTGTTGTTGTTGTTGTTGTTGTGTGCCTTCAAGTCATTTCAGACTTTGGGCGAGCCTAAGTCTAAAATGTATTTATTTATTTATTTATTTACTTCATTTATTTACTACAATTGTATCACACCCTTCTCACCCCAAAGGGGACTCAGAGTGGCTTACAAATTATATGTACATACAATATATTATATTATTAGCATAGCACAATATTAGCATTATATATTACTATATTGAACTATGCCACTATACTGTAATATTATTAGTAATATTATATGTAATATAGAATATATAATTAATATTATTATATGGTATTAGTGTTATATTGTATTACATTATAATATTATCAATATTATATGTATATACAATATATTCTATTATAAAATTGAGGGCGGGGGCCAGGTAAATGACTTTGGAGGGCCGCATCCGGCCCCCGGGCCTTAGTTTGGGGACCCCTGGCCTAGAGCATCGTGGATGGAGGGCGATTAATAAGTAATTAAATGATGATGATGATGATGATGATGATGATGAAATGAGCGCTGCTGGGACAGGTGATGGGCCACACTTGCACAGCTGGATGAGCTTTTTGGCTCCTGGCCCATCTGGGGCCCCTCCTTGCAGGTCACTCTGCTTTCCCTCTGTCCGCACTCCGGACAGGCCCACACCTTCCAGGGAGGATTGGCACCTGTCACGGCCAGTGAGTCCCCCCTTCCTCTTCATTCCTGGAAAGACCGCCGGCAGAGCAGCCTGACCTGGCCTTTTGGCTTAAAGGGGGGGGGGGGGAGAGATGTTGAGTCTTGTTTATTTATAGTAATCCCAGGGATTTACGGCCCTCGATGCCAACAAACACCGTCTGAGCCGCCCTTAACCCTTTGGGCCCGGCTCCTGCCTTCAGCCTGAGAGTCTGGGCACAGCCTTGCCCTGTGGAGTCCTATCCTTGTTATTTGGTTGAGGAAATGTTAAAATAGACATCCCAACTGGCCTTGCAGCAGCTCAAGGGGATATAGGCAGCCAGGGAGAAGCCTCAACCACCTTGAGATGCAGGGTGGCTGTGGCTGTTGTTGTTGTTGTGTGCTGGCAAGTAATTTCCAATTTATGGGAACCCACAGGGGCCGGGCTGTGGCGCAGCTGGCTAGTAACCAGCTGCTATAAATCACTACTGACCGAGAGGTCATGAGTTCGAAGCCCGGGTCGGGTTAAGCCTCCGACCATTAAAAAAAAACAATAGCCCCGGCTTGCTGTTGACCTATGCAGCCCCGAAAGACAATTGCATCTGTCAAGTAGGGAAAATTTAGGGACGCTTTATGCGGGAGGCTAATTTAACTAATTTACAACACCATAAAACTGCCAGCAAAACACGAGGAATGGAATGAGGAAGAACAGCCACCAGTGGACGGTGAAGCAACAGCTCCCCCTGTGGCCGGAATCGTGAAGCTGGAAAGATGTTAAAATGCCTCTGTGTCTGTCTAAAACTGAATGTTGTTTGTCTGTTGGCATTGACTGTTTGCCATATATGTGTTCATTGTAATCCGCCCTGAGTCCCCTTCGGGGTGAGAAAGAAGGGCGGGATATAAATACTGTAAATAAATAAAACCCTAAGGTGACCCTATTGCAGGGTTTTCTTGGCAAAACCCTTGTTCAGAGCAGCTTGGCCCTTGCCTCCCTCTGAGGCTGAGAGAGTGTGACTTACCCAGGGTCATCACATGGTTTACTGTCTATCTATTAGGCATGTGCGATCCAGGAAAAAAAATGGTTGCTTTGAAAGCATTTGCTTCGTTTCTAAAGTCATTTCCGAATTTTGAAGCAAAAAGTTCAAAACTTTCCGAAACTTCCGAATCTTCACACTATCTGCTTTGAACTGGATTATCTATACTGGCATATGATCCAGTTCAAAGCAGATAATCTGCATTTTATAGATGTAGAAGGGGCCAAATAAGCAAGGAGATGAAAATACACCAGATTATTTTGCATATGTTTCTGTTGGATTGGCTGAGAAAAGTGCCACGTTAGACAGATCTGCATCATGGGTTTTATAGTTGACCAGAGTCAGATTAAAGTGAACACGCGGACACACGCAGCCAGACCTTTCTCCCTTTTGTAGAGATGTTCAATGTGTTGTCGAAGGCTTTCAAGGCCAGCATCACAGGGTTGTTGTGTGTTTTCTGGGCTGCCTGGCCATGTTCCAGAAACATTCTCTCCTGACGTTTCACCCACGTCTATGGCAGGCATCTTCACAACCTCTGAGGATGCCTGCCATAGATGTGTGTGAAACGTCAGGAGAGAATGCTTCTGGAACGTGGCCCGGCAGCCCGGAAAACACACAACAACCCTTTCTCCCTTTCCTTTCTTCACTTCTTCCTCCCAGCTTTGTCCTTCAGTTCCGTGCCTCTCTGTTTTTCTCTGTTCCTAAACAATCCTGTTTTCCAAAACAAATTTCCTGCGCTTCCCCTTCTCATCTCTTCTTCCAGGTCATTCTGATCTCTTTCTTCGCCTCCCACACACATTGTTTTGCCTGCGCCTGGCATCGGATATCTTTTCCCAGTTCCTTTGCTGTTTTCACTCTGTCCTCTCTCCTTTTTAACCCATTCTCAGAACTTCCTTCCTATAAAAGCCACGCTTCCAAAACCTTGGTCTCTTCACTGTGGCCCTTTCTCTTCCGCTTCTGCCTTCCAGGCCAAGCTGGGCAACAGCTCCGTCAGCCCCAACGTGGGCCACCTGATCCTGAAGTACCTGTGCCCGGCCATCCGGGAGGTCCTGAGCGACGGGCTCAAGGCCTACGTGCTGGACGTCATCATCGGCCAGAGGAGGAACGTCCCCTGGAGCGTGGTGGAGGCCTCCACTCAGCTGGGTAGGTGGTCAAGGGGTCAGGGGGTCAAGGGGGGTCTGGTCCGGCCATTGGGTGCCCCAGGCCTCACTCACGGAAGGGGGGCGTTGCCCCATGGAGGCCGGAGGGGGTCCCAGCTCTTGCTGCTGGTCAGAGCAGGTCATCTTAATAATAATAATAATAATAATAATAATAATAATAATAAATAATAAATAAATAATGAATAAATTATTATTATTATTATTAAACTTTATTTGTACCCCGCTAGCATCTCCTGAAGGACTCGATGCGGCTTACAAAGGCCAAGGCCTCAACACACAATGTAACAATACAAAACAAAAGGCAAATTAAAAACAATTAAAACAGTATAAACAACAAGCAATAAACAATACGCTAAAACACAATAAAACTGGGCCGGGCCAGAGTAATGGGTACAAGATTAAAAGTGCTGATGTGACAGGTGATATATAAGGCTTCTAGGGCAAGTGCAGGGTGCGATATGCAATCTTAGTTCTAATAAAGTGCTTATGGGACTTGGTGTTGGAGATTGCCTATTAATCTGGGAAGGCACATTGGAACAGCCAGGTCTGTAAATAAATACAGTAGAGTCTCACTTATCCAACTTTTGCTTACCCAACATTCTGTATTATCCAACGCAGTCTGCCTTTTAGTAGTCAATGTTTTTGTAGTCAATGTTTTCAATACAGTGCAATGTTTTGGTGCTAAATTCGTAAATACAGTAATTGCTACATAAAATGACCATGTATTGAACTGCTTTTTCTGTTGATTAGTTGTAAAACATGATGTTTTGGTGCTTAATTTGTAAAATCATAACCTAATTTGACGTTTAGTAGACTTTCCCTTAATCCCTCCTTATTATCCAACATTTTCGCTTATCCAACGTTCTGCCGGCCCATTCATGTTGGATAAGTGAGACTCTGGGAGCCTCCGGTGGCTCAGTGTGTTAAAGCGCTGAGCTGCTGAACTTGAAGACTGAAAGGTCGCAGGTTCAAATCCCGGGAGCAGGGTGAGCGCCCGCTGTTAGCTCCAGCTTCTGCCAACCTAGCAGTTCGAAAACATGCAAACGTGAGTAGATCAATAGGTACTGCTCTGGCTGGAAGGTAACAGTGCTCCATGCAGTCATGCCAGTAGCCACATGACCTTGGAGGTGTCTACGGACAACGCTGGCTCTTTGGCTTAGAAATGGAGATAAGCCCCAACCCCCAGAGTCGGACACGACTGTACTTTATGTCAGGGGAAAACCTTTACCTTTACCTTTTAAGTGAGACTCTACTGTAGATAGACATTATTCCACGGGCATATAAACACTCAATTTGCTTCACTGCCAACAGAACCTTTAAGGACGACATTATCCACAAGTGCAGGTGAAACATCAGGAGAGAATGCTGCTGGAGCATGGCCATACAGCCCGGAAAACTCACAGCAACCCACCCTTTTTATTGCCTAAGTGTCCCACCATACATTTCTTCCCGTTGAGATTCATGCAGGGATTTTATCCTGTGACCGTTCCCCAATGTCTCGGCCCCTTGACCCACGGCCGGCCCTTGGGGTCCCCAGAGATGCAGCCCCTCCTCTGGGGATCCTCGCCTGAGCCCCTCCCTCCTCTTCCCGCAGGCCCCTCCACCAAGGTCCTGCACGGCCTCTACAGCAAGGTCAGCCAGTACCCGGAGCTCACCAGCCACACCATGCGCTTCAACGCCTTCATTTTCGGGCTCCTCAAGTAAGTGGCAGGGTCCGGGGGGCAAGGGGTGGGCACCTGACCCCACAGGAAGGGGGCTGCTCCGTGGTGTTGACCCTCTTCCCCTGCTCTCCTTCCTCTCTCACAGCATCCGGTCCCTGGAGTTCTGGTTCAACCACCTCTACAACCATGAAGGTGAGTAAGCGGAGCACCTGTGGGTCTGGGGCACCTTCACCTTGCCTCTGGGCCTATAGAGCCCCCATGGATTCTGTGGGGCTTTCTTGGGCAAGGAATCCTCAGGGGTGGCTTTGCCAGTTCCTTCTCCTTTTGGGAGTTGAAGTCCAAGACACCTGGAGGAGGGCCACAGTTGGCCCATGCCTGCTTTGGGCCAAGAGCCCTCCCAGACCGCCTTTGGCCAGTGGTGCCCCCAGGCACTGAGCCTTCCCTTCCTCTCGCTCTCCCTAGACGTGCTGCAGGCGCACTACCAGCCGGTGGGCTTCCTGGCGCTGTCGCAGGGGGTCTGCCAGGGCCTCTTTGAGGAGCTTCTCCTGCTGCTCCAGCCGCTCTCGCTGCTGCCCTTCGACCTGGACCTGCTCTTCGAGCACCACCGTCTGCAGATGGGCCGGGAGCAGCGGCAGAAGAAGGAGCTGCTCCGCATCCGGCAGGACCTCCTGCTCTCGGCCCACTCCACCCTCCAGCTCATGCGCACCCCCGGCCAGAGCGGGGGCCCCAACGAGGAGGACGGGGAGGAGGAGGAGGAGGAAGACCCCCGGCAGAGGAGGAGCAGGAGCAGCGGCAGCGGCAGCAGCGTGTTGGGGTGGGGGCCCAAGAAGACCCCCAAAATGGAAGACGAGGAGGAGGAGGCGGCCCCTGTGCAGCGGGTCAAGGGGGTGGGCGCTCCGTCCAGAGGGAAACCAGAGGAGGAAGTGGCCAGGAGGCAGTGGCCGGAGGGGCCCAAGAGGGACAAGCAGGCCAGCTGGTGGTTCCAGCTCATGCAGAGCTCACAGGTCTACATCGAGGGCCCGTCGGAGGGGCCCCGCGCCATCCGCTACGAGCGGAAGGCAAAGAAGCCGGGGCCCACAACCAAGAAGATGCCTCCGCCCCGGGAAGGAGTGGTGGAGGGGGCCGAGGCCTGCCCCATCGCGGCGGAGGTGCCCCTCAAGGACAGGCCCTCCCTGGGGCCGACGACAGGGGCCCCCCAAAAGCCGTACCCCCCGGAGAAGGAGAAGGACCCCCACCGCCGCCCCTCCTGGATGGGCAGCCCCCCGGAGTCCATCCTGACGGAGCTGAAGCACAGCAAGGCCAAGGAGGACGAGGCCCCCCAGAAAACGGGGAGCCCCCCGAAAGAGAGCGGCCCCGGAGCACCTCTGGCCAACCAGCCCAAGTGGGGGTGTCTCTTTGGGTCCCGGAAGGCCCCCAAGGACCCCAAGCAGCCCCCAAACAGGTGAGCCTGGGAAATGGTCTCTTAGGTGATAATAGGGGCGATTGGAGATGGTGAGGGTGGAGGGGAGTGGCCTTTTCCCAAGTCCAGTCTGGCCAGAAGGCCCTCCGTGAAGGTCAGCTGGAGATGCTGATGATGATGAAAAGGTTGTGAGGACAGATGGAGTTTTTCAAAGAGGAAAATGGTGGGATTTTATAACAGGATTCTGTCTGTGAAAAGGGGCCAGAGTGGGAAATAGCTTTTGAGCCGAGGTGGCTGGCATCAGACGATAAGGAGATGATCCTTTGTCCTAGTTGTTCCTTACCAATGCAAGATAAGGAACTGCAAGAGAGTGAATTTTCTCATGAGAGGGAGATTTCCCCTTAGAACACCTGCTGTTAATCGTAGGAGTTTGAAGCTCAGTTTTAGGGAGGAGGGAGCAAAGTTCCAGAGGTCAAACCAAATTTGTCAGAAAACCTTAAAACGTCAGAGCAGATGCCAACAGCATGATTCCATGCCATGATTGCATGCCCTGTGGTCCTTAAATGAAAAGAGTGTTTTCATGAGAGTCAGATCAGGCAACATCGCCTGACAGTGAGGAGCTCGAGCCTTGTTTCCCCTTCATGTCCTAGTTCTTGAAAGTTAGGATGCATGGTATAACAAGTTTTTATAGTCTGGTTTTTGGATTCATGTTTAAGTCTTGGTCCTTGTTTTTCTGGATTTACTCTCATGTTGGATTTTGAGATTTCTTTACCTTGTTTTATGAAACAGCTTTGAACTGTTTGGATTGTTTTTCTATTGCCAGTTTGGTCTGGCTTATTGCTTATGTGACTATTTTTCCTCTTTATCTCTTGGATTTTGCCTTTCCTAATTCCTAGGGTGATTTTTTCCCCTTTTACATGTGTTTTTAATCATTGAACTTTTTCACTATTCCTTTTGGTTCCCTGGTTGGTGTTGAGGGCAAGGGGAACTCTGGCTGGGATGCAACACTCCTCCCCCGGCCGGCTCTCCCTGACCCCCCCCCCTCTCGTTGCAGGCTCCCCTCCGGCTGGCTGAGCCTGGACCGCTCCATCTTCCAGCTGGTGGCCCAGACGGTGGGCGCTGCCAGTGGCGCCTGGAGAGAAGCCCACCCGGACCCCGAGAGGCTGGTCCCGGACCTGCCCCCCTTGCGCCCCAAGCACCGGACCCCGCTCCCGCTGATGCCGATGGAGAGAAGCAAGGCCCAGGAGGGGCCCTGGTGAGTGGCTCGGGTGGCCCGCTTTGAGGGGTGGGCAACCCATGGGGGCCACAGGGGCAAAGACCCCGCCTGCCTGAGCATTTCCGCCTTTCGAGAAACACTAGTATCTCTATTTCAATCAAACACTAGAAGTGAGGAGATAAAATTCAATAGATTTATTTTGTCCACTTTTGGTGGCAGTTCAAGATGGAGAAGATATGGGCAAACCTTGGCCCTCAAGATGTTTTGGACTCCAAATCCCACCATTCCTAACAGCCTCAGGCCTGTTCCCATTCGATATCCTTTATATATAGACAAGACAGACAATTGTACATAGATAGAGGTATATATAGGCTTTTCCCATCTTTGGCATCTTGGATGCTTGTGCTCAGTACTGGCCAGGGTGGGGTGCTCCCTGCCTCCCCACTTTTAAGCAGTACCTATTTATCTACTCAAGGAGCCCCGGTGGCGAAGTGTGTTAAAGCACTGAGCTGCTGAACTTGCAGACCGAAAGGTCCCAGGTTCAAATCCTGGGAGCAGAGTGAGCGCCCGCTGTTAGCTCCAGCTTCTGCCAACTTAGCATTTCGAAAACATGCCTATGTGAGTAGATCAATAGGTCCGGTGGGAAGATAACGGCGCTCTATGCAGTCATGCCGGCCACATGACCTTGGAGGTGTCTACGGACAACGCCGGCTCTTCGGCTTAGAAATGGAGATGAGCACCAACCCCCAGAGTCAGACATAACTGGACTTAATGTCAGGGGAAACCTTTACCTATTTATCTACTCACATTTTGCTTTCAAACCACTGGGTGGGCGGAAGCTGGGCTAAAGGCCAGGAGCTCACCCTGACCCAGGCTTCAAACTGTCAGTCTTTTGCTTGACAGCATTTACTGCAGCTGGTGGTTTAACCAGCTGTGCTAATAAACTTTCCCCATGTTTTGATGATAGAACCAATTAGGAAATGGCATTTATAACCCAGGAACAAAGATCGTGTGACATAGTCCATCCCAACTCTGTCATTCTATTAATTCTGTTCCATCCCCTGTGCCCCCCCCCCCCCCTGCAGCCAGGTGAAGGCCCTGTGCCACCACATTGCCACGGAGGCCGGGCAGCTGAGCTTCCAGAAGGGAGACCTCCTCCGCGTCCTGGGCAAAGCCGATGCCGACTGGCTGCGCTGTGGACGGGGGGCCGAGAGCGGCCTGGTGCCCGTCATGTACGTCACCCACGCCGAGGACCAGGACTACTGACCCGCTGACCGGCCGGCTGACTGAGCGATGGACCGACAGCCCTGTTGCTGCCGCCGCTGCCGCCGCCGCCTCCTCTGCCTCCCAGAGAAGCACAGAACCACGAGCCAAGGCCGGGCGGGCGGTGGATGGAGCGCTGGCTGGTGGAGTCCCCTTCCTCTTGGACCCTCCTTGCAAAGGAGACTGAATGGTTGTCCTGTTCGCCCCGTTCTCCCGGTGGTCCTGTGGCAAAGGGCACCCCAGATGCATGCTCTCGTCCTTGTCCTCCTCGTCCTCCTCTTCTGCGGCCTTTCTCTCTTCTTCTCTTGACGGCCACCTCCAACTCCTGAGGATGCTGCCGGGGTGCAGTGGCTCCCCTCCTTGCCTCAGTGGTGGCCCAGTGATGCCAGACTACAACACCCAGCATGCACTGCTCTCCTTCCATCTCCAAGTATCAGTGGGAGGGAACCATAGGACATCCAAGGAGCATGTGTTGCCGTTGACGCCTTCCTTCAGCCCCTGTTGCGTCCTGTGTGACTGCTGGCCGTGGGACCCCATGCAGGACGGCACTAGCCGTGGGACCCTGCCCCTCCCAGTCCTAATGGGAGGCGTGGATTTGGGGGAAGGGGCTCCTCCTGTGTGTGTTTGTGTGTCGTGTTTAGCTAGAGGCTCTGAGCCGCTCTGTGTTAGAAGTAGTCAGTCTGGGAATTGGGGGGCCGGGGCAGCAGAGAGGCCTTGTCGCAGGCTCATTGCCCCCCAAAAGCCTCCCCTTGGGGTCCAGGAGGGGGGCACAATAGCACAAAAGCAGAAGGGACCCAAAAGTCAGGGCTTTTTTTTAATCGTGTCACAAGCGACTTGAGCACATCCTGCATGTCGCTTTGGGTGTGAGAGAATTGGTTGTCAACAGAGACGTTGCTCGGTGGACATTGCCTGGATGTGTTACCATCCTGCTGAGAGGCTTCTCTCATGTTTCCACAAGCTAGAGCTGACAGATGGGAGCTCACCCCGTCACACGGATTCGAACCACCAACCCCAACCTTCTGGTCGGAAGTTTAGCCAGCACAAGGATTTAACCTGTTGCGCCACTGTGGCTCCTATCAAAGTGAGGTGGGATGGGACTGGATAGGAATGGAGGGAGGGGGACCCGGTCCAAAGGGAAGGGCAGTGCACTGCACCCAAATTGCATGGCCTGAAGGGATGCCGGTGGGGAGGGGATCCGGGACTTGGGACCCTTCGCTCTCTCGGCCAAGCCAACACTCAGTGTTCCTCGACAGTCCTGGTCAGTATTCCGGGCCTGAAGCGGTTGGGGAGGGGGGGGGTCTTTGGCCTTGATCTACCACTCTCTCCCGCCCACCCGCCCGACATGCGGTGTGTCAGTGAGGACGATGGGGATGGCGGTGCCAAGCGTGTTCTTGCGTGTACAGAACCGGAATCAGGAGGACGGCCCTCTGGTGGAGAAGGCGCCGCATTGACTTTGTAATTCTGGCGCGAGGACCAGGTGTTTCGCCTTTATTTATTTCTTTATTTATGATGCATACTAATTAATAAAAAAGGTGCTGATGAAGGAGGAATTCCCTCGGGCGCCGCTGTGAGGGGTTTGGGGAGGGGGCTTCGTCTTGCAACCGCTTCACTATTTGACTTCGAATCCTAGAGCTGGAAGAGACCTGGTGGGCCACCCAGTCCAACCCCATTTGGCCAAGAAGCAGGATTGCCCCATTCAAAGCACCCCAACAGATGGCCATCCAGCCTCTGCTTCAAAGCCTCCAAAGAAGGAGCCTGCACCACACTCCGGGGCAGAGAGTTCCACTGCTGAACAGCTCTCACCGTCAGGAAGTATTGAATGTTTACACATGGTATTTATTTATTTTTATTTATTTACAGTATTTATATTCCACCCTTCTTTCTCACCCCGAAGGGGACTCAGGGCGGATCACATTACACATATAAGGCAAACATTCAATGCCTTAACATAGAACAAAGACAAGGACAAACACGGGGCTCCGAGTGGGCCTCGAACTCATGACCTCTTGGTCAGAGTGATTTGTTGCACTGGCTGCAGCTGGTTGCTCAACAGCCTGCGCCACAGCCCAGGCCTTTCTAAACATTCAATACCAACAAGGAGCATACAACTGTCCGATAATAAAATAACAACAAAGCATAATAACCATTAAAAACAATAATTTAAACAATGTACTCATTTGAAAAAATATATAATTTCAAATTACTGTACTCCATTTGGTGATTCGACAATCAATGGACATAATTATATATTTTATTTATTTATTTATATGCAGTATATAAATACTGTTAATAAATAAATAAAATAATTTCCAGATGAGTCAGACAACTGTAGGAGCTCAACTCAACTCAAAAGCTCTTAACTCAAAACCCTCTTCAAAGCCTCCAAAGGAGGAGCCTCCATCACACTCTGGGGCAGAGAGTTCCACTGCTGAACAGCTCGCTCTCTCACAGTCAGGAGTTTCTTCCTCATGTTCATTTAAAAACCTGAGCAAAGTTAATAAGCAAAGCAAGATTTCCATCCCTGGATCTAGGCACTAGGCTCCCTTTGATGCAGACCAGAATCCCATTGGCTTTTTTAGCTGCTGCATCACACTCCTGGCTCATGTTCCCCTTCTTCCCACGAAGACTCAAGATCTTTTTCGCATGTCCTGCTCTTGAGCCAGGCATTATCGTCTCCCATTCTGCACCCTTGCACTTCATGTTTTCTGCCTAATTGGAGTCTCTTGCTTTTGTCCCTGTTGAGGTTCATTGTATTAGTGACTTGAGTGAAGGTTTAGAGCAGCGATTCCCAAAGTGGATGCTTCCCCCCCCCCCCCCCCGTGGGTGCTGGAGCGATCCAGGGGGGCGGTGATGGCACCTATTAGGACACGGGGGCGGGGCCAGAGGAGGGGCGGGGCCTCTTCCCAAGTGCCGGAGACAGGCCTGAGCACCTGAGGCGCCTGTTAGGGGGCGGAGCTAGAGGAGTGGGCGTGGCTTCTTCCCAAGAGCCCGAGACAGGGCTGAGCATCTATACCTCTCCTGAGGTGCTTGTTGGGATACAGAAGGCAGAGCTAGGGAAGGGGCGGGGCCTTCTTCCAAGAGCCCGAGACAGGGCTGAGCCTCTATACCTCTTCTGAGAGGCCTTTTAGGACTGCAGGGCGGGGCATCTTCCCAAGAGCGCAAGACAGGCCTGGGCCTCTGTATACCTCCCCTGAGGCGCTTGTTAGAACACGGGGGGCAGGGTATAGAGGTTCAGTCCAGTCAGGCACTTGGGAAGAGGCCCCGCCCCCTCCTCTAGCCCCGCCCCATGTCCTGGCAGGCACCGCAGGACGGATAGAAGCTCAGCCCTGCCTCAGAGCTCGTAACTCCGCCCATCCCAGTCCTGGTCTCCCATTTGTGGCCCCGCCCACCTCCCCTCCCAGCCCTGCATCTTGGACTAAGGGAGAGGCTCAGCCCCGCCCTCTTGGGCTGGAACCACGCCCACCCCCTCTAAGCCACGCCCCTCTGAGTCATATTTTTTCTGGAAAGGGGGCGGCAGGTCAAATAAGTTTGGGAACCACTGGTTTGGAGGGTGTGCCAAACAAGTTTGCAGATGGGACCAAATGGGGAGGGAGAGCTGATACTCCAAAGGGCAGGATCAGGATTCAAAACGACCTCAACGGACTAGAGAACCGATTGGCCAAAAATCAAACCATGAATGTCAACAAGGACAAACTACAACTCCCGTGCTTCCATAACATTGAACCATGGCGTTTTAAGTCATGTCAAACTGCATTCGTTCTACAGTGTAGCTCAGACATGGGCAAACTTGGGCTCATTTTCCAGGTGTTTTGGACTTCAACTCCCACCATTCCTGGCCTCAGGCCTTTTCCTTTTCCCTCTCAGCCGCTTAAGTGACTGAGGGGGAAAAGGATGGGGCCTGAGGCCAGGAATGGTGGGAGTTGGAGTCCAAAACACCTAGAGGGAGGGCCCAAGTTTGCCCATGCTTAATACAGATAAACAATAATCCTGCTCTATTCTGCTTTGACCAGACCTTCCCACCTGAGATAAGGTTGCATCTAGTTCTGGACAAAGCAATTCAGGAAGGTGACCTGGAAGGGCCATCAAATTACTCAAAGGTCTGGAAACAATGAATTCCTCTGAGGAACAGCTTAAAGTGCTGGGCATGTTTAGCTTGGAGGAGAGAAGGCTGAGAGGAGCCCTGTTTACATACTGAGAAGGATGTCCCATTGAGGAGGAATAATAATAATAATAATAATAATAATAATAATAATAATAATAATAATAACTTTATTTTTATACCCCGCCCCATCTCCCCGAAGGGACTCGGGACGGCTTACATGGGGCCTAGCCCGATAAAACAATCAAATATCAATAACACAGCAATAAAACAATTATACCAATAAAAACATCAATGGGCAAGAAGATTGTCTCCTGAGGTGCACAATAGAGCAATTGATTCAAACTCAAGGAAAAGAGTATCCACCTTGTCAGGGACTCAGAGCGGCTTACATTCTGCCACAAGGGCCAGCAACAAATCTATATATATAAAATGATAAAGTTGTTTGCGCAGTGACTATAACAACAAAACTAAACATCCCAGAAATACGAAATTTGGCAACACAATGCAAAAGGCTTGCCTCCAGGTTACAACAACACAACCACACCACAAAACCACAATCCAGACCCACAAAACTCACAACAACGTATCATGCGATAACAACACAACTAAACGCCCCAGAAATACAAAACTTGGCAACACAATGCAAAAGCCTTGCCTCCCAGTTGTAACAACACAACCACACCACAAAACCACACAGGACCCACAAAACTCACAACAACGCATCATGCGATAACAACACAACTAAACACCCCAGAAATACGAAACTTGGCAACACAATGCAAAAGCCTTCCCTCCAGGTTGTAACAACACAACCACACCACAAAACCACAATCCGGACCCATAAAACTCACAACAACGCATCGTGACTATAACAACACAACTAAACACCCCAGAAATACGAAACTTGGCACACAACTAAACACCCCAGAAATATAAAACTTGACAACACAATGCAAAAGCCTTGCCTCCCGGTTGCAACAACACAACCACACCACAAAACCACAATCCGGACCCACAAAACTCACAACAATGCATCGTGACTATAACAACACAACTAAACGCCCCAGAAATACGAAACTTGGCACACAACTAAACGCCCCAGAAATACAAAACTTGACAACACAATGCAAAAGCCTTCCCTCCAGGTTGTAACAACACAACTACACCACAAAACCACAATCCGGACCCACAAAACTCACAACAACGCATAGTGACTATAACACAACTAAACGCCCCAGAAATACAAAATTTGACAACACAACGCAAAAGCCTTGCCTCCCAGTTGTAAGAACACAACCACAACACAAAACAACAATCCGGACCCACAAAACTCACAACAACGCATCATGACTATAACAACACAACTAAACGCCCCAGAAACACAAAACTTGGCAAAACAATGCAAAACCCTTGCCTCCCAGTTGTAACAACACAACCACAACACAAAACCACAATCCGGACCCACAAAACTCACAACAACGCATCATGACTATAGCAACACAACTAAATGCCCCAGAAATATGAAACTTGGCAACACAACATAAAAGCATTCCCTCCCGATTGTAACAACACAACCACACCACAAAACCACAATCCGGACCCACAAAACTCACAACAGTGCATCGTGACTATAACAACACAACTAAACGCCCCAGAAATACAAAACTTGGCACACAACTAAACGCCCCAGAAATACAAAACTTGACAACACAACACAAAAGCCTTTTCTCCCGGTTGTAACAACACAACTATACCACAAAACCACAATCCGGACCCACAAAACTCACAACAACGCATTGTGACTATAACAAATACAAAATTTGACAACACAACTCATCCACCTCCCCAATCCCTACATTCACACTTGGCCTCCAAAAAAACAATTACAATAATAACAATGACAACAACAACAACAATAAGAATCAACACCATCACAGGCAAGAAACAGCCAGGCACTGAGGCTGAGAGGCCAGTCAGTGCTAAACTGGGCCTCCAAAAAACAATACAGTAGCATCTAACTTATCCAACCTTCATGACCACAACAACAACAATAATAATAAACACCTACACAGGCAAAACAAAAAAAGGACTATTGCACCACAATAAAAATATAAACCGCACTCAGCAGAATCAGACATTACAATTAACAACAAACCAAAGACAACAGGGATCTCAAGCAATTATCAATCAACACAAAAATTGAAGAAGGTAACAGACTTCAAATACTACTACTAATGTGAGTATAAAGAAGGGTGGAGGTCACAGCATCAATACAACCTAATGTAGACTGACCAACACCACCAGACTAAGCCACAGCAACGCGTGGCCGGGCACAGCTAGTATACTATAAAACAAAACAATTAAAACATAAAAACATGATAAAAATGTGATAAAAAGTATATAAAAATTAAAACGCTGCAAGGCAGCAATATTGCACCATCCTCAGTCATTCACTACTGCTACAATTACAGATTTGCGACCCAATTACATCAGCCAGTGAGCTTATTCGCTGTATTCTGGAAATGCTTTCTAGCAGCACAAGTGTTAACGGCAGGGCAGTTTGAGTGATAGCCTGCCGAGCCAATAGGTCGTGACTTCCTTCCGTAACTTCCGTCGTTCATCATTCTGCTGTGGAATGTGCTGTTGCCGGCAGATGAGCTTTGCTGATCGGCAAAGAGAGAGGACGTGCTTTGCTTTCTTAGGGAAAGCATGTGTCCTATGACCGATGGGCTTTGTAGTTGTATATACTTGTAAATAATAAAGTCTTAGAACCGCTGCATACAGCTGATTAACGACTGTGGTGTCGCTTGTCGGACGGGCAAGGAGTCTGACTTTCTGAGAATCCTAGAGCTGGAAGGGATCCCCAGGGATCGTCCAACTCAACCCTCCTTCTGCAGGCAGGACACCATGCAAGACCACCTGACCGCCAACCAGTGTCTGCTTCAAAACCTCCAGAGATGGACATTGGACTTCCAGGCAGCAACATCTCCACACCACCCTGATTTATTGGTGAACCAGGCCTCTCACCAATCCATCCTCAGTCAGACTGCTTGCCCGTCCGACAAACAACACCACAGTCGTTAATCAGCTGTATGCAGCGGTTCTAAGACTTTATTATTTACAAGTATATACAACTACAAAGCCCATCGCTCATAGGACACATGCTTTCCCTAAGAAAGCAAAGCACGTCCTCTCTCTTTGCCGATCAGCTAAGCTCATCTGCTGGCAACAGCACATTCCACAGCAGACGGAAGTCACGACCTATTGGCTCGGCAGGCTATCACTCAAACTGGCCTGCTGTTAACCCTTGTGCTGCTGGAAAGCATGTCTGGAATACACAGTTGCAAAACTCCAACAGTAAAACACGTGATTATAATAAAATAATAATAATAAAACTTTATTTATACCCCGCCACCATCTCCCCAACGGGGACTCAGGGCGGCTTACATGGGGCCATGCCCAAAGCAATACAATATAAACAGCATATAAAAACAACACATCACAACACAATAAGTGATACAATAAATAATAATATCCAATTACAGTACAAATCAAGGAGACTATGAAAACAAGGGCGGTCCACATGAACATTAAGTTAAACTCGGGGTGAGAGAAACATAAAACAAACCATAGCGAACAGGGTCATAAGGAAGTGGTGTAGTCTAGAGGATAGATATTAGAGGGAGCAACGGAAAAGAAATATAAAATAGTTACTCTCCAAAAGCACCACGGAAGAGCCATGTTTTCAAATCTTTTTTGAAGGCTACTAATGTGGGGGCTTGCCTAATCTCAATGGGCAGTGAGTTCCACAATCAGGGGGCCACAGCAGAGAAGGCCCTCTCCCTTGTTCCCACAAGGCGGGTCTGGGATATCGGCAGTGGCAATAGGATTCAGCATTTCACCCTTACACCAAAATACACCAACACACCTCAACATTTGGAAGAACTTCCTTAGGATCAGAGATGGAAGATGTTGCTGCCTGGAGGTTCAATGTCCTTCTCTGGAGGTTTTGAAGCAGAGACTGGTTGGTGATCATAGAATCATAGAATAGTAGAGTTGGAAGAGACCTCATGGGCCATCCAGTCCAACCCCATTCTGCCAAGAAGCAGGAAATCGCATTCAAAGCACCCCCGACAGATGACCATCCAGCCTCTGCTTAAAAGCCTCCAAGGAAGGAGCCTCCACCACACCCTGGGGCAGAGAGTTCCACTGTCGAACAGCCCTTCTCACCGTGAGGAAGTTCTTCCTGATGTTCAGGTGGAATCTCCTTTCCTGTAGTTTGAAGCCATTGTTCCGTGTCCTAGTCTGCAGGGCAGCAGAAAACAAGCTTGCTCCCTCCTCCCTATGACTTCCCCTCACGTATTTGTACATGGCTATCATGTCTCCTCTCAGCCTTCTCTTCTGCAGGCTAAACATGCCCAGCTCTTTAAGCCGCTCCTCATAGGGCTTGTTCTCCAGACCCTTAATCATTTTAGTCGCCCTCCTCTGGACGCTTTCCAGCTTGTCAACATCTCCCTTCAACTGTGGTGCCCAAAATTGGACACAGTGTGATTCCAGGTAACGTGGTCTGACCAAGGCAGAATAGAATAAGGGGGAGCAGGACTTCCCTGGATCTAGACGCTATTCCCCTATTGATGCAGGACAGAATCCCATTGGCTTTGCTCGCTGCCGCATCACATTGTTGGCTCATGTTCCCCTTCCTCCCCACGAGGACTCCAAGGTCTTTTTCGCACACACTGCTGTCAAGCCAGGCATCGTCCCCCATTCTGTATCTTTGATTTCCATTTTTTCTGCCGAAGTGAAGTCTCTTGCATTTGTCCCTGTTGAACTTCATTTTGTGAGTTTCGGCCAATCATCTCTCTAGTCTGTCAAGATCGTTTTGAATTCTGCTCCTGTCTTCTGGAGTGTTGGCTCTCCCTCCCAGTTTGGTCCCGTCTGCAAACTTGATGATCGTGCCTTCTGACCCTTCGTCTAAGTCGTTAATAAAGATGTTGAACAGAACCGGGTCAGGTGGGCTTGCATGGTGTCCTGCCTGCAGAAGGAGGGTTGAGTTGGATGATCCCTGGGATCCCTTCCAGATCTAGGATTCTCAGAAAGCATGAGACAGCAGATCAAGGCACAGGAGCCAAGCACCTCAGCCATAGTGTGTTCCTCCTTCCGGATGTTTGGTGAGGTTTAATACTGACTAAATACCAGAAATGGCTGGATATGGGTTTAATTCTGACTAAATGCCAGAAATAAGACACAGAGCAGTGATGCAGAGATTTATTGGTGGCAAAGTTGGAGATGCATTGCAAAATATAGACACACTCCGCCTAATCGATTCCCGAGGAACAGTCTTCCCATTCTCATCTTTCGACCTCCAAAGGTGAGCTCTGGCCACTTGCTGTCGACCTATTATACCAAACACATAGTAATAAAAAAAGAAACGGGGGCGGGGGCGGGGGCGGGGGGGGGGAAGCGAAAATGCGAATCAAAAAGAAGTGGAGAAAAGGGAAAAAGAGAAAAAGAAATGTGACTTCTCTTCTTTTCAACAGTTTATCAGTGGTTCCCAAACTTATTTGGCCTACCGCCCCCTTTCCAGAAAAAATATTACTCAGTGCCCTGGAAATTAATTTTTTAAATTTTTTAATAGCAATTAAACAGAAAGATATATATACAGTAGAGTCTCACTTATCCAACACTCGCTTATCCAACGTTCTGGATTATCCAACGCATTTTTGTAGTCAATGTTTTCGATATATTATGATATTTTGGTGCGGAATTCGTAAATACAGTAATTACTATGTAGCATTACTGCCTATTGAACTACTTTTTCTGCCAGATTTGTTGTATAACATGATGTTTTGGTGCTTAATTTGTAAAATCATAACCTAATTTGATGTTTAATAGGCTTATTTATTTATTTATTTACATCATTTATATTCCGCCCTTCTCACCCCGAAGCGGATCACATTACACATATTAGGCAAACATTTAATGCCTTTTAACATAGGACAAAGACAAACAAACATAGCTCCGAGCGGGCCTCGAACTTATGACCTCCTGGTCAGTGACTCATTGCTGTCCCGTCTGCGCCACAGCCCCGGGCTTCTCCTTAATCTTTCCTTATTATCCAACATATTCGCTTATCCAATGTTCTGCCGGCCCGTTTATGTTGGATAAGTGAGACTCTACTGTACTTGTGACCATCACCGCTCCCCTGGATTGCTACAGCGCCCACCAGGGGGCGGTAGCACCCACTTTGGGAATCACTGGTTTAAATAATCAGTTTACACCTCAATGTTCTCAATAGCTCCATCTCTTCTTGCAATAATTGGAGTCAAAGCTTACCAAAACATCTACTTAATCTCTACAAGAAGGTGATAGATAATTTCCTGCTTCTTGGCAGAAGGGGGTTGGACTGGATGGCCCGCCAGGTCTCTTCCAACTCTAGGATTCTAATAATTTTACTAAATCAAAAGATTGCCCTAACTGGCTAAATTGATCTCTTGGAACAGGCAATTGATCACAATAAGCAATCTCGTGGAAGCCCTCTCATCCAGGCCTGTAGCGAGGGGGGGGGGGGTTAGGGGTTCAACCCCCCCCCCCCCCCGAAAATTTTCAAGTTATAAAAAAAATCTCGTTTACTCATGAATTTTAACTGGTTAACCAAATCCCCATGCTAGGTCTATGAGATGCAAAACATTAAGAGTCCCTCCAGGCACTATCTCAAGCAGCTATTGACAGGTTTGTAGCGAGGAGGGGTATGTGCTAGGGGTTCAACCCCCCCGAAATTTTCAAAACCCCTCCCGAAATTTTTTTCTGGCTACGGCCCTGCTCTCATCCTACATATTTTATAAGGAGAATCCTGGCCTGGTAAACAATATTTTCCAGTTTTGAATTTATTTCATGCAAAATCCACCCACGATTGCTTCGCTACTCCCAAAAGGCCAGATTCAAGTCTTTAACTGGGTTTGAAGGCAAAGAACAGAAGGTTTATTTGGTCTGGTCAGAAAGGATGTCAGTGCAGAGTGGGCTCAAAAAGGAAGAGATTCCCCCTAAACATGAGGAAGAACTTCCTGATGGTAAGAAGGGCTGTTCTGTAGTCTAAAGGAGGGTCCTTCTCTAGAGGTTTCTAAACAAAGGCTGGATGGCCATCTCTCAGGAGGGTTTGGAAGGTGCCTTCCTGCTTGGCAGAAAGAAGGAGTCGGACTGGATGGCCTCACGGAGCCCCTTCCCCTCCAGGATTCCATGATCCTCAGATGTCTCGCCTGTGCGCCTCCATCACTTCCATGGTGAGCATGTTGCACTTCTCACACTTTTTGTCTCTGCAGAACAATTTGCGAACGGATTCGTAGGTGACACGGGGCTCTGGGCTGCTCTCTGCAAAGGAAAGGAAAGCGTTACAGATGAAGCCAATGTGGCTTTGAAAAATCCCTGTTTTGGACCCCAACTTCCAGAATTCAAGGCATGGACAAAATGGGAATCAGGAGTGCATCTACACTGCAGAATGAATGTGCCTGGACACCACTTGAGCTGCCCTGGCTCCACACTATGGAATCTTGGGAGCTGTAGTTCAGTAAGGGACCCACACTCTTTGGCAGAAGAGAAAGCTGAAGACCTTGCAAAACTGCAACCCCCAAGAGTCCATAGAATTGAGTCAGGGCAGTTGAAGTGGTGTCAAACTGCATTGATTCCTCAGTGTAGAGGCACCCTAGAAGAAGAGAGAGATGTTTTAAAGGAATCAGATGAGGAATCAGGATAGTCCTTGCTCATTTGGGACCGTTGGAAGGTCAAATATTGCCTCTTAGGAAACTTCTGAGGGGGTCCCTTGCCTGGCAATTGGACTTAACAACACAACAACAACAACAACAACAACAACAACAACAACAATAATAACTTTATTTTTATACCCCACCCCATCTCCCCGAAGGGACTTGGGGCGGCTTACATGGGGCCTTACCCGATAAAACAATCAAATATCAATGATAAAACAATAAAACAATTATACCAATAAAACCTCAATTATCAGTAAAACAATCAATTAAATCGACATGAAGCATACAATATTAAAACAGGAGACTAATTCATAAAACCCAGTGCAGAATGTGCCGGAATGGGGAAGGTATTTCATGGTTGAAATGGACAATAAAGTGCAAAATAACATTGGCAACACCTCAAGAATGGGGCTATTATAAAATGGGCAGATAGATCAGTCCAACAACAAATTAAGTGTCAAAGGCCTTTTGGAAGTCGACAATACAAACAAGTCGACAATACAAAGAAGTTGGTTTTCTTCTTTTAGCTTCTAGAAAAAGCTGTTGTGTGTATTGCTAAAGCTAAGTAACTGTCTAATGAGCCACAGCAACATACAACAGAACTAAGCAAACACAGAAACCTGACACACCTACATGATCATACACACACTAATCCACAAACACACAGCTTCAGAGCCAATTCTTTGAACCCCATGATCATTGTCTTCTGATTGTGACCCTCTTTTGTCCTAATACTATATGACCACACTTCTGTCTTTGGTAACAATTCAAATAAGTTATTTTGCAAAGCTCTTGAAACCAATGTTAGTGTCTTTGGGCTCCTTTTAGGCTTCTGCAGAGCAAACTCTAAGTGAATATTGCAGACGCCATTGCACTTTAAATATGTTATATATATTATAACAACTATAAAACAAATGATATATTAAATGTGCTGTCCCAAAGTCTCATGCATTGAATGCTAGAAGGTCACACAGGACTCAAATACACCAGGATCTACCTGCGTTGCTTACACATTTGGCTGCAACCTAAAACTCCTAAATAAAGAATGGAAGCAATGCACCCCAGAAAATGACACTACAAAGAATTTGCAAAAGCAAATTACTCCCCAAAATAAAAAGTCCCCCCACAAAAATGCCCCCCCCCACCCCAAAAAAAACCCTGCAGATTGTCTTGGGAGCAGAGAATATTTGAAAACTAATACGAAGAGTCTCCTAGATGGGACACTTCAGGCCAGGGTGAGCTCTACCTGATCCGATGCATGGTTCGGCCTCCTGAAGCTTTTCACTTTTGCTTTGATTATTTTCCTGAAAAGCAAGAAGAAAAGAAGAGAAATTCCTGAGACTGCAGTAAATCATGGAATGCAGGGCCTCCAGGACTTGCACAGAACCAAGCACTCGTTCTCTGTTCCTGGTTTACAAACCCAAGTGTCTGGTTCTCATGAACAACACAGATGGACACAGAACATGGGGACAATGCCTCCATTCTTCATTGCCATCTACCCATTCAAACTTCAGGCATACACACACACACATATATAGGCAACCCCCAAGTTACAAACAAGATAGGTTCTGTAGGTTAGTTCTTAAGTCAAATTTGTATATAAGCCAGAACAGGGACACCATGAAAAAGGAAATACCAGAAAATGCCGGCAATCAAAGAAAGGAGGAAGTCTGTGATCAGGGCTCTTTGAAATGGAGGATGGAGTGATAGCACCCCCTGTGTGGCCGGAATCAAACACAACCTCCAGGACGCCGAAGATGGGAAAATGTCTATATATACCTCTATCTGTTGTCTTCCCTATCTGTATAACCACATTGAATGTTTGCCATATATTTGTTCTGTGATCCACCCTGAGTCCTCTTCGGGGTGAGAAGGGCAGTATATAAATTCTGTCAATAAATTTTAAAGTGTAACTCCAGACAAAGACAGAGACAGAGAATAACATAGGGATGGGTGAACACTCCTGTGAGGTTTGTTTTGCTGTCTGGGCCCCTGTGCAGAAGATTTCACCTCATTTTCTGTCCCTGTGAAAATTGGATTTTGGAAAGCATGGCTAGGTTTGGAAACAAGGATTGGAGAGAAAGCTTCAGTGGAGGGAGACTGTCGCATCTCAGGTTAGCTTCACCTTGCTACAGACACCAGGCTGCACACAGAATGTAGTCTTTTGTAGTTTATTAGGAAATAGGGAAAAGATAGTTCATAAAAGGCAAAAGTTCAGTTCCAAAAGATAGTTGCAAAAACAAGGCTGTAAGAAACAAATCCATAGAAACATTAGGCATGAAACTAGGTCCTTTCAAAAGAAGCCAAAGTCCTAGAAACGAGAATACTTCCAGGCTACAAGATAATACAGGAAAGCAGACTTGTTTCTTGATTCAAGAGATGAAATTGCTTTGACGAAGATTTCCCTCTCAGAAGACTGTTTTAATAGCATAACATGAAGGCATTTCTTTGCCCTTTGACCTCCCTCTTATTTGCTATTCTGAGACTTCTGCGCAACCCCCGAAATTCCAAACAACTAGCCCGATCTAGAGAAGCGGCCTCATCACTTTCATGGCCACAGGGCTCGTTAGTGTTATCAGACTGAGGCTAGGAGCTGCTCTCGCTTTCTGCTTCTTGCACCTGAAAACCATCATCAGTAACAACATCATTTCTTCCCATGGGAAAGCCTCCCTGCATCATCTTCCCATCATCTTGAAACTGCATCCCAGAATCCTCATCAGAGTCACACAAAGGCTGAGTTACAACAGAGACAGCTTTTCCTCCCTGATAATAACTCTTCCAGGAGTGGATTTCCCTTCCTTCTGAGGGGGAAGATTTCTCTCACTTCCTCAGCCCCGTTCTTCATTAGGAGCCATTCGTAAATCAGACGTCCATTCCCTCTCTCCAGCCCTTTAGCAACTTGGTTGCAGCTCTTTGGACCAGCTGACATTTCTGAGCAGTCTTTGAAGGCAGCCCCACATAGAGCGTGTTGCAGTCATCCAGAAGGAATGTAACGAAGGCATGGGCCACCTGTCGCACCTCAGGCTAGCTTCACCTTGCTAAATACACCAAACTGCACACGGGTTGAAGTCTTTTCAGTTTATTAGAAAATAGAAGATAAAAAGTTCTTAAAAAGCAAAAGTAAAGTTCCAAAAATGGGTTAGAAAATAAAGCCTTAGAGAATAAACCAGGAACTCACACAGAATAAACAAAGTCCCATTAGAGCATGACAGAGTCCCAGGAACATGAACACACAGGTTGCAAGATAATCCAGGAAAACCAGAGCTTGCTTCTTGGTTGAACAAAAAGTTGCTTTAACAAAGGTTTGTCTCCAAACACATTGCTTTAATACCCTTTGCAAAACATGAAAGCATTTCTCTGGCCTCTAACCTCCCTCTTGTTTGCAATTCTCACACCCCTCCTAACCCTGAATTCCAAACAGTCAGCTCGATCTAAGGAACCCATTTCATCAAGGCCTGCCTGCTCGTTATTTTGCTGAGCCTTGTTATCAGACTGAGAACTGTCCTCCTTTTCCAAGTCAATTTACACCTGGCTAGTTTCAGTATCATCAACACCAACCCTTGCTGTGGGAGACTGAACTTGCACTCTCTGTTCCTCATCTTCCCAAGCAGGGAGATTCTGAACCCGATTCTGAACCTGAATCCCATTATCCTAATCAGAGTCACTCTGAGGTTCTGTCGCACCTCAGGCTAAGTTCACCTTGCTATAGATACCCAGTCAGACACACAGGTAGTCTTTTGAGATTTTTATTAAGCAAAGCAGAATATAAATCAAGCAATCAATCAAAAGGTAATTCAAAGTTGTAGTGAGAGAGTCAATATGTCCAATAAGATCACAAGGTAAATAAATGTCCAATAATCCAAAATGCAAGGTCCATCAGTTCAAAGAGCATGGCAAGAGCAATAATCCATAAGGCAAGGTATTAATCCATAGAGTCCAAAGAACAAGGTCCAAGAATCCAAGATAATCCACAAGGCAAGGTATTAGTCCATAGAGTCCAAAGAACAAGGCCCAAGAATCCAAGAACACTGGCAAGGAAACACATCCACATAGATGAAACGATGAATTGCTCTGACAAAGAGTGATCTGCAAAAGCACACTTTAATAACAACTCAGGAAGGCGTTCCTTTTCCCACAGCTAGACTCTCGTTTGCGCGCTAAACGCTCACTTCTATGAAACTGGGAACCCATCCAAGACAAACGGTCCTCTCTGGATAACTCATTGCTTGTGCTACCGTTATCTTGCACCTGGCCTGGAGCTAAACCGTCTCCCTCATTATTTTCCAAAGCTGAAGTTTCTCCCTCTTCATTTCTGAAGGGAAGAATGTCATCCTGACTGTTATCTGTTTCTCCTGGAATCAGCAGTTCATCCTGCTCAAACTAAAACTGCATCTCTGAGCTGGCTTCAGCCTCAGACTGCTGCTCTTGAATCCCAAAACCAGAATCCCCTTCATCTTCATCCTGAATCTGGCCAGCCTGTGCCTGGGATAAAACAGGTTCCAGCTGAGTCACAACACCACCATGGCAAGATCTGGCTTCTCAAGGAACGGGTGCAGTTGGCGCATACGTGTCAATTGTGCAAAGGCCCTCCTGGCCACTGCAGAGACCTGGGCCTCCAGGTTCAGTGCCGAGCCCAGGAGTGAAACCCCCAAACCGCAGACCTGTGCCTTCGGGGGGGTGGGGGTGACCCCTTCCACCCAGCACAGCCCGAATCCCTCTTCCCTGACCCGCCTTCCGCCTGACTGGGAGTGGCCCTGTCTTGCCTGGATTAAACTTCAGTGTGTTTGCCTTCACCCAGTCCAGGCACTGGTTCAGCACCAGAACAGCTCCCTTGGCTTTCGGTGGGAAGGAGCAGGAGAGTTGGGAGGCACCTGCATAATATTTTGTATATTTTGTATGTTTTATGTCTTAATGCAGCATTGAACGATGGCCAATTTGGAAGCTGCTCTGAGCCCCCTTTGGGGTTGAGGCAGAGCGGGGTAAAAATACAGTAAATAAATAAACAAATATGTGACATTTTAAGCCGTGTCAAACTGCATTCGTTCTACAGTGTAGTTCAGGCATGGGAAAACTTAAAAAGCTGAGGGGTAAAAGGAAGGGACCTGAGGCCATAAATGGTGGGAGTTGAAGTCCAAAACACCTGGAGGACCCAACTTTGCCCATGCTTAATATAGATAAACAATAGTCCTTCTCTATTCTGCTTTGGCCAGACCTTTCCACCTGAGATAAGGCTGCCTTTAGTTCTGGGTAAAGCAATTCAGGAAGGAGACGGACAAGACAGAAGGTGACCTGGAAGGGCCATCAAATTACTCAAAGGTCTGGAAACCATGAATCCCTCTGTGGAACTGCTGGGTGTGCTTAGCTTGGAGGACAGAAGGCTGAGTCCCCTTCGGGGTTGAGGCAGAGCGGGGTAAACATACAGTAAATAAATAAATTGTGTGGCGCAGGCTGTTGAGCAGCTGCAACAAATCACTCTGACCATGAGGTCATGAGTTCGAGGCCAGCCCGTGGCGGGGTGAGGACACGTCAATTAAAAAATAAAAAATAGCCCCTGCTCATTGCTGACATAGCAACCCGAAAGATAGTTGCATCTATCAAGTAGGAAATAAGGTACCACTTATAAAAAAAAGTGGGGAGGCAAGTTTAACTAATTTACGACCTGGAATGAGGAAGTGCCGTCAGAGTGGATGATGAAGCAGCTGCTCCCCCCTGTGGCCAGACTCGAACATCCCCTCAGGAGAAGGTTAAATTGCCTCTGCGTCTGTCTCTGTCTTGGTTCTATGTGTATATGGGCATTGGATGTTTGCCCCATATGTATATAATGTGATCCGCCCTGAGTCCCCTTCAGGGTGAGAAGGGAGGAATATAAATACTGTAAATAAATAAATAAATAAATACGTGACACCGCTCTCCAAAACTCCAGGTGACCCCTCCCAGCTGATTCATGAAGATGCTTGTAAAGATGTCATGATCATTGTGTTTTATTCATGATTGCTATGTTTAGGTTGACTGTTTAAGGTTATGTATTTCAGCTGTTTTTGTACAGAAGCTGGGAACCTCTAAGGCACGGCCAGGAAAAGGGGCGTGGCTTCACCTTGCTGGTGGAAGCCTTAGAATTCAAAATTTAGCAGTTGGAATTGGGCAGTTGGAGTTGGTCGGTTGAGCAGAGCAGTTGGTTCTATTCAGTGGGAAAGGAGGGTGGTCGAAATAAAGGGATTGTGGGAGGAAGTTGAGCAGCTAGAGGGTTTTAGCGGAGAAGGGCTAAAATTGAAGTTGCTGAGCCTTTAGTAGGAATAACTAAAGAGCTGAGGTTACATCCCTAAGTCGTAGAAGGACTAGGGTTAACCAGTTAAACTCCCCAGTCCAAGTTTGATCGGGTACAGATCAATTAAGTTTAAAGAAGGACAGTATTCCTGACTGAAAGAAACGAGTCTTATAAAGCTAATACCATACTAAGCTCAGTGAAACGATTGAAAAGTCTTGCAACACTTACTGTATAGAAGTAACATCGTTCAACTTAAGTTATAACATTCTTGCAACCATCAAGCTTTGTACTATAAAATAAACCAGTTACTGTTTCATCAAATGTTGCTTATTGTTTGAGCAAAGCATCTTTCAAAGGTGGTGGCAGCGATAACATTGAAAAGTAGGATACATAGAGGTAGAAGGTGAACCCTTCGCATAATTGGTGGCAAAGGTGGGATCCGAAGGGATTCCAATCCCTGTCATCACATCAAGTCTTCACATATTTGGTGGCAGCGGTGGGATACGTGTAACAAAGACTAATTCAGTGCCTGGGATACGTGTAACAAAGACTAATTCAGTGCCTGGGATACGTGTAACAAAGACTAATTCAGTGCCTGGGATACGTGTAACAAAGACTAATTCAGTGCCTGGGATATGTGTAACAAAAAACTGATTCAGTGCCTGAAATTCGTGTGGCAAAAGTCAGTTTGGTGCCAGAGATCAGCTTTAGGTAAAAGGGCTGAGGTAAACTTTGTCTGGAAATGGCCACCAGAAAACAGAAGAAGTTGGCAGAGGAGGCAGGAGAGCTTTCCTCCTCAGATTCAGAACAAGTAACCTTGTCTGAAATGTCTCTCAAGTATCAATTAGAGATGAAGAAACTAGAGATTGAGGAGAGACAGAGAGCCCGGCAGACTGAATTGGAATTGGAATTGAAAAAGATGGAGGCTCAGCAAAGAGAGAGAGAATGGGAGGAGAAGCAAAGAGAGAGAGAATGGGAGGAAAAAGAGAGAGAGAGACAAGCTGAGGAGAGAGCCAGTCAGGCAAAATTAGAGTTGAGGAGAATGGAAATAGATTTGGAGAAACAAAGATTGACACACTCTCAACCTCACGCTGATACCCAGGAAGGAGATTTGAGAGCTGAAGCACCTGATGTAATTTTAAAAAGGTTTCCCAGATATAACAAGGAAGATGATATAGAAAAGTTCCTCATATCCTTTGAAAGGTGCTGTAAAGATTTTGAAGTGAGTGAAGACAAATGGATGTTATATCTGAGGCCACAAATTAGTGGAAAGCTTCTAGAAATATACAGTGATATGGCTGAAGACACTCACAGAGATTATAAGATGTTTAAACTGCAGGTACAACAAAAGTTTCAGTTGACGCCTGAATTTTACAGATTAAAGTTCAGAACTTTAAAGAGGGACAGACACCAAAGTTTTGCGCAAGTTGCCTCAAAGCAAGCACAATACTTTGACAGCTGGGTGAGGACTTCTGAAGTAGATTCCTTTCTGCAACTTAAGGAACTATTGAAGCTGGAGCAGCTCTTTCACCTAGTTCCCTCAGAATACAGATGGCTAATTCAAGACCGAAACCCAAAGACAGCCAACGAAGCTGCAGTAATGATTGACCAGCTAATTACCTTGAAAGAAGGCTTTAGGAAGGAGGAAGAACCAAAGGAGAAAAAACCTCTAAAGCCGACGTTTTACCCTCACGCACGCGCACCGATGCAAAGGGGAGGTTCAGGAGAAAACACCGCCTATAGGAAGCATGAGGCAGTTGCAGGCCAAGCCAGGCCTGAGGAAAAGATAAAATGTTACCATTGTGGAAGGCCAGGGCATCTTAGATACCAATGTAACTTAATCAAGAAAGACAGGTCCACGTTCTTTGTAAATAGAGCTCCAATAGAACAAGAAGTGGAACCTGAAGTTAAATCTAGAAGCCCTGATGTGAGGCCAAAAGAAAAACAATGCTTATTTATCCTTTCAAGAGAAATCTCTGAAGACTATTTAGAATCTATTGTCATAGATGAGATACACACGCAGGGATGGAGAGACACTGGGTCGGATGTCTGCATTATACGTCCTGAAGTGGTCCCACAGAGATACCAACATCCCTCTTCAGAGATAAATTTAAAGGGAATAGGTCCATCGATACCAACCCCTGTAGTATCCTTACCCATCAAGTACAAAGGCTGGGAAGGATTATGGGACTTCGCAGTCTGCGCGGATATCCCATACAAATGTTTGATTGGGAATGATTTAAATGGAAAAGTTAGGAATTGGCAGAAAGAAGCTGATAAACATGAAGGCAACATGGAGGTCCACACTCCAAAAGCCAAGTGTTTAACCATCCAAGCTAGCTCAGAGCAACTTCCTGAGTCTAGTTCGAACATCACTGAGTTGACCAGCGGAATGGAGGGAAAACAAGAGATACTGCGAGAGCAGCTAGCAGATGAAACATTACAACCTTTGTTCTTGCAAGCTCAGAGCGCCACAGGAACAGAAGAAAGTAAAACTCCTAAGTTCATACTTAAGGAGGGAGTTTTATACAGGAAAAGTACAAGCCATAAGACTTTGAATAAGCCAGAAACACGTACCCAAATAGTGGTACCTGTAAACCACAGGAAACAACTGTTAGATGTGGCCCATGACAACCCACAAGACAGCACTGGTTACTCGCCTTTTGAACTGTTATCCGGAAGGAAGGCTTGTGGACCCCTTGATTTGATCAGAGAGCACTGGGAAGCAAGCCCTACACCAGATCCTGTTCCTGTCGACGACTACATCAAGGATCTTCAGTCAACATTAAAGATGGCCAGGGACATCGCCCAGGAACATCTTATGGCGGCCCAGGAGCAACAAAAGACCCGGTACGACGCAACGTCGAGACCCCGAGACTTCAACGTCGGAGATGAGGTCCTGTTTTTAACACCCAACAAGAACAACAAACTACAGATAGACTGGACTGGACCGTGGAGGATCGTCAGGAAGCAGAACCATGTGAACTGTGACATCTTAGATGAACGATTGGGGATTGAGAAACGGGTGCATGTAAATATGATTAAGCCGTATGTAAATAGGTCAGCAAATGTTTACTGTATAGTATCAGACCTTACAAAAAAGAAACACCCAAACCAAGTAACATGGTCTCCCAAGTGTCAGGAATCCATGGACAATTTAAAAAAGGCCCTTACTTCTGATTCGGTTTTAAAAGCCCCAAATTTTGATGACCCATTCATTTTAACTTGTGACGCTTCAGACACTGGACTAGGAGCAGTCCTAAGTCAAATTGATGAAGATGGAGAGGATAGGCCCATACTATTCCTCAGTAAGAAGTGGCATTCTAATGAGCTTAGCATGTCCACAATCGAGAAGGAATGCTACTCAATAATTTGGTCCATAAAGAAACTGAAACCATACTTGTGGGGAAGGAAGTTTACGTTACAAACTGATCACGCACCCCTAAGATGGTTGGATAATGTAAAAGGGACCAATAACAAATTATTGAGATGGAGTTTGTCACTACAGGACTTTACATTTGATATTAAACATATAAAGGGCAAATGTAATGTGGTAGCTGATGCTCTATCCAGAGCACCTTGATCGGAAGACTTACAGGTTTGTATTTAGAGTTTAAGGTATGATGTTATGTTTATGTATAGATATGTATTTTGTGTTACTCTCTATTATTTTTGCTTATTCTGGGTCTAGAAAAAGCAAAAATAATCTTTCCGGGTTGGAAGGTATGTAAAGATGTCATGATCATTGTGTTTTATTCATGATTGCTATGTTTAGGTTGACTGTTTAAGGTTATGTATTTCAGCTGTTTTTGTACAGAAGCTGGGAACCTCTAAGGCACGGCCAGGAAAAGGGGCGTGGCTTCACCTTGCTGGTGGAAGCCTTAGAATTCAAAATTTAGCAGTTGGAATTGGGCAGTTGGAGTTGGTCGGTTGAGCAGAGCAGTTGGTTCTATTCAGTGGGAAAGGAGGGTGGTCGAAATAAAGGGATTGTGGGAGGAAGTTGAGCAGCTAGAGGGTTTTAGCGGAGAAGGGCTAAAATTGAAGTTGCTGAGCCTTTAGTAGGAATAACTAAAGAGCTGAGGTTACATCCCTAAGTCGTAGAAGGACTAGGGTTAACCAGTTAAACTCCCCAGTCCAAGTTTGATCGGGTACAGATCAATTAAGTTTAAAGAAGGACAGTATTCCTGACTGAAAGAAACGAGTCTTATAAAGCTAATACCATACTAAGCTCAGTGAAACGATTGAAAAGTCTTGCAACACTTACTGTATAGAAGTAACATCGTTCAACTTAAGTTATAACATTCTTGCAACCATCAAGCTTTGTACTATAAAATAAACCAGTTACTGTTTCATCAAATGTTGCTTATTGTTTGAGCAAAGCATCTTTCAAAGGTGGTGGCAGCGATAACATTGAAAAGTAGGATACATAGAGGTAGAAGGTGAACCCTTCGCATAATTGGTGGCAAAGGTGGGATCCGAAGGGATTCCAATCCCTGTCATCACATCAAGTCTTCACAATGCTGAACATCGTGGGGGAGGAAACGTAGCCCTGGGGGACCCCACAGGGTAATGGCATTAATGGAGTTTGAACAGGAGCTCCTGAGCAACACTCAAGCCATTCAGTCCCAGCAAATCTGATTGAGAAGGGGGTCCTTTGCATGTGCATGCCTTTCTGATATCCTGTTTTCCCAAAAATAAGACAGTGTCTTATATTAATTTTGCTTCCAAAGATGTGCTAGGTTTTATTTTCAGGGGATGTCTTATTTTTCTTGTACTTTAGACCCTTCAGCAGAAAAGCAGACACCCCCTAAGAAATCAGTAATACAGTAGAGTCTCACTTATCCAACATAAATGGGCCGGCAGAAGCTTGGATAAGCGAATATCTTGGAGAATAAGGAGGGATGAAGGAAAAGCCTATTAAACATCAAATTAGGTTATGATTTTACAAATTAAGCACCAAAACATCTTTTACAACAAAATTGACAGAAAAAGCAGTTCAATACGCAGTAATGTTATGTTGTAATTACCGTATTTACGAATTTAGCACCAAAATATCACGTTATATTGAAAACATTGACTACAAAAATGGCTTGGATTATCCAGAGGCTTGGATAAGTGAGGCTTGGATTAGTGAGACTCTACTGTAATAATAATAATAATAATAATAATAATAATAATAATAATAATAATAATAATAACTTAGTCCTAGACACTTGGGAAGTGTTTGACTTGTGATTTTGTGATATGAAATCCAGCATATCTATCTTGTTTGCTGTGTCATAATAATAATAATAATAATAATAATAATAATAATAACTTAGTCCTAGACACTTGGGAAGTGTTTGACTTGTGATTTTGTGATATTAAATCCAGCATATCTATCTTGTTTGCTGTGTCATAATAATAATAATAATAATAATAATAATAATAATAATAATAATAATAATAACTTAGTCCTAGACACTTGGGAAGTGTTTGACTTGTGATTTTGTGATATGAAATCCAGCATATCTATCTTGTTTGCTGTGTCATAATAATAATAATAATAATAATAATAATAATAATAATAATAATAATAATAATAATAACTTTATTTTTATACCCCGCCCCATCTCCCCGAAGGGACTCAGGGCGGCTTACATGGGGCCTGGCCTGATAAAACAAACAAATAACAGTAACAAAGCAATAAAACAATTATCCCAGTAAAAAACATCAACATCAATAAAAACAATCATTAAGATCAACAAGCAGGATACAGTATTAAAAACAGGAGACTAAGTGACACACTGGTGCCTGACTCAAACACAGGGCCAATAATAATAATAATAATAATAATAATAATAATAATAATAATAATAATAACTTTCTTCTTATATCTCGCCCCATCTCCCCGGAGGGACTCGGGGCAGCTTACATGGGGACCAAGCCCAAAATACACCATAAAATACAACAGCAAAATTCATTTAAAACATATAAACATATGGCTGCCGATATGCTACCAATTCAAAGTGCTGGTCTTGACCTATAAAGCCCTAAACCGTTCTGGCCCAATCTACTTGTCCGAACGTATCTCCTCCTATGAGCCAGGAAGATCCCTAAGGTCATCTGGTGAGGCCCTGCTCTCAGTCCCACCTGCCTCACAGGCGCGGCTGGTGGGAACGAGGGACAGGGCCTTCCTTCTCGGTGGTGGCTCCCCGGCTGTGGAACACCCTCTCCGGAGATATACGGCAAGCCTCAACCCTTCTGAGTTTTAGAAAAGCCTTAAAAACATGGCTATGTGCTCAGGATTTTAATGAATAAATGACATTATCCAGACTGATGTATGGATAAAGCACGAGGATATTGGATGAACAGATTTTAACCATATGTTTTATATTTTATACTGTACTAGCTGTGCCCGGCCACGCGTTGCTGTGGCGAAGTCTGGTGGTCTGGGAAATAAAGTATTGAGGAATTGGTGGTAGTTAAGGTAAAGGGTAAAGGTTTTCCCCTGACTCTGGGGGTTGGTGCTCATCTCCATTTCTAAGCCGAAGAGCTGGCATTGTCCGTAGACATCTCCAAGGTCATGTGGCCAGCATGACTGCATGGAGCGCCGTTACCTTCCCGTCGGAGCAGTACCTATTGATCTACTCACATTTGCATGTTTTCGAACTTCTGCCTGTCCCCTGGGCTGAGTGAGTTGCTAGGAGACCAAGTGGGCAGAGCTTAGCCTTCTAACTGGCAGCAATTGGATAAAAACAATTATTCCTCTCCCTCTAATTAGGACTTTATTTTTCTTTTCTTTTTGTTGTATGAACGTAGAGGCATGGATGAGGGGTTGTGCTGTCAATTTTCGAGGTTGTGGGGTGTTTAGTTTTGTTGTTTTGTCCTAGGCCGAAATTTCATTACCCTTATATATATATAGATTTAACTATTTGTAATAGATTTTATATGCTGTTTGTTTTAATGATGTGTCGGCATTGAATTGTTCCCAATTGTACGCCGCCCTGAGTCACTTCGGGTGAGAAGGGCGGGATAGAAATATTGGAAATAATAAATAAATAAATAAATAAATAAAACAAGGGCATATAAATTACAATAAAAGCATAGTCAACCGACCAATAGACCACACACATGCCTCCAACAGGCCAGAGATCTCAAGTGCCTGGCTCCCACGTGCTGTCTGGAGACTGTAAGGATCTCCCACTTGTACAGCAGGGACAGTATTGCAGCCTCCGGCCACCAGGGGGAGCTCATCACAGCATAGCAGGTCTTACGAGGTCTTACTTTCGGGGGAAGACTTATATTTAGCCATTCAGGAAAGCCTCTACTAGGTATTATTTTCAGTGCATGTCTTATTTTCGGGGAAACCCAGTAGCAATTGGGACCTGGCCTCAAGAAGGATGGCTCCAAAAGTAATAACAACACGAATAAGGCCCGGGCTGTGGCGCAGGCTGGAGAGCAAGCAGAGTGCAATGAATCACTCTGACCAGGAGGTCATGGGTTCGAGGCCCGCTCAGAGCCTGTGTTTGTCTTGTCTTTGTTCTATGTTAAAAGGCATTGAATGTTTGCCTCTATCTGTAATGTGATCCGCCCTGAGTCCCATTCGGGGTGAGAAAGAAGGGCGGAATATAAATGCTGTAAATGAATAAATAAATAAGCATATAGATGGGCAGAGATCCTCCACACCAGGCCTTGGGGTCAGTTACAGGGGCGAAAGGGCTCACCCGTCCTCTGAGGGGCCAGAGCCTGAGGCACCAGCGGCGCCAGTTGTGCCACGGAGAGAAGCTTTGCAGGAGATTATACAGAATGTACAAAGTGACCATATTGATGCCCACGACTATGAGGACTCGCAAAGGAACACAGCAGTCATTGTCCAGCAGGGCCTCGTCCAAAATGGTCAGGAGATCCATGGAGAAGCTGCAGCTGAGGCCCAGGCTCTTGAGCGCCAGTGCTCTTTCTCTACCGACATCGAGGGCTGGTGCCTGGCCGGGCCTCGGGAGGGTTCCGCGCATCACAAAGGTCACCCTGGGCAGCCACCGGCCAGAAGGAAGCATCGGGGCCAAGGCAGCTTCCGTCACGAGGTTCCTTTCCCCGTGGTGCCTTCTGCCACAGCTCTCAGGGCGGGCTGTTCATGAGCATCCAACCCAATTTCAGGGCTGCCTCGTGTCCCTTAAGGGGAACCTGAAGGCTGGGAAGTCCCCCCTTTGTAGCTCTGGCCCATGTCTCTTATCTGACAGGGTGGCCTTGGAAAAGCTTTCCTTGTAGATTGAATGAATGATGTACCTGAAATCCCAGCATTTTGAGGTGTGGGTGTTGTCGACCGCGTTTTTAGGGGATCGGGCCCCTTAAGGAGAGAGCCGATCCGGTCCTGAGAGAACGGACCTTGGCGGAGCCAATAGGAGAATATGAGCCGCAATACAACCTGAAGCCGAAATGAAGAAGGTCCGCCAAAGTTGAAGGAAAATCCGCCAAGGAGTCTTTATTGAGCGATTCAGCTGAAAAGGACTCTAGTAGTGATCATTCAGTCTACTAGGGTACCATATAACCCAAATAAAGCCATATTTATACAATGTTTCAGTCTGACAGCCCCTTGAATTTCCCGCCCCGCTCCCCCGCCCATCTGATCGCGGATAGGCTAGAGGGTTGAACGAGGCGGGCTTTCGTTTCCCGCCTTGCTCTGTTGGCCCAATAGGGAGCTTCTTTTTGTCTCTACTCGAGCCAATCAGGAAGGAGAAGGCGGGAGTTATTGAAATAATGAAGTGACAGGGCAGGAAAGATCAGATTAATTCCTGCCAGACCGATTTCTAAAGGAATTAATGGCACCCATCAAGGATGTCCGGGTTTCTGTCACGTACACAGATTTCAGATATGCCTTGGGGTGTCAGAGGTGGAAGTAAGGATGGGTGGCGATGGGCTCAGCAGGGCGCCTTCCTGAGGTGTCCTGGATTTCCTTTGGAGGAGATATGACAATGTTTGCCTTGAGGGCGAATCACCTTTAGGTCAAAATACTCCGAATTCGGCGACTCAAGCCCTATATTGTCCATGCAATCTGAATTAGATTGGGTTAAGCTGTGGCAGATTATCCTTTTGTTTTTGGGAAGGGAAGCCTGGGTCATAGAAAATGGGACAGGTTCTGGGGTTCAGGTTGAGTTCAAAATATTTCCTATTTGATTTCATGACTTGGCAATTATATGAAATAAAATGAAAAATAAAATAAAGTTGGAATATAAACCCTGCTGGGAAAAATACATATTTTCCGGGGATCCCAAAGAGTACAAATACATATAGGCAGACAGATAGATTTCATGGAAATAAGGGAGAATTCATAAAAGTGAGTTACATTGCATAAGGGGGAATCATGAATGATATAAACAATTGAAAAACATTTGATAAATACGAAGTTCATAACATCTGTGGAACCCAATATGGAAATTCATAAAAGTGGAGTTTTAGCAGCATGATTTTACAATTCATGAAGTTGTTATCTCTTGCCTCAGAGTGCAGGGATAATCCACAGTAAACTCCAGTAAAAAGTCTCAATCACCTTCTACTATAAATATATGGAATATAGAACATAAAGTCTTGACTTTTGAACTATCTTTTACAAAGTCCTGGGGGGGGGGGGGAGGGTGGTCATCTCGATCACATGGGTGATATGGAATTTAGACTGCATCTAAATAGTTACATCTTGCCAGGAGAGATGGTGAGATGCTTCTTGTTAGCTTGAAGAACAAAGGGAGAAGAAGAGAGAACCCAAATGGTCCCAACCTCATGGTCCAGTTTATTGGGGCCATAAAAGACATTCTGACCAATGGGAAGTTAGTGTCCCTGGAGAGTCACATTTCGACTAACTTCAAAGTAATGGATGTGACGTAAACAGGATAGAGTGAAGCACAGTAAAGCCTGTCTAGGCATGCTTTGGAAACAGGGAAAGGATCCCCTCAATCTGACTCTGTCATCGATCTACATCTAGACTTGAGTCCTCCAGGATGATTCCCAACAGATCGATGGCATCGAAAGCTGCAAGTGGGTCTTAAGACAGGGATTGTCCACTAAGGCGACCATATTAATTTTGGATAGCATAGGGAAGGGGAAACACCCTTGTGGCATTTCGTTTGCTGTTTGTGCCCCTGCTCAGAAGATTTCCCCTCACTTTCTGTCTGAGAAATTTGGCTTATTGTGGAACTGGAGAGAAAGCTTCACTGGAGACCCCTTTTCCTCATGATAAGAACTTTCAGGGGTAGATTTCCCTTCTTACAGGTAGATTTCTCTCACCTCCTGTTGTCTCAGCCCCATTGTTCTTAACTAGGAGTCACTCGTAAGTCGGATGTTTGTGGCTTAGGGACTGCTGGTCTTGTATTGATTTTATCCCTGTTCACCACCTTGAGTCTCTTAAGCATCCTCCCGAGATGGCATGATACATTTGCACTTTTAGCACTTTTGGCCTAGATTCTTTGAATCCAATCCATGATTTTAACATTTTATCTTGTATGGGGTTTCTTTTTTATGACTTGCTTTTGTTATTGTTTGATTGATTGGTTTTATTGCTTTGTTCTTATTGTTCTGTTCGGGCTTGGACCCATGTAAGCCGCCCCGAGTCCCTTCGGGGAGATGGGGCGGGGTATAAGAATAAAATTATTATTGTTGTTGTTGTTGTTGTTGTTGTTATTATTATTATTTTATTATGACACAGCAAACAAGATAGATATGCTGGATTTCATATCACAAAATCACAAGTTGAACACTTTCCAAGTGTCTAGGACTGTGTGATGTATTATTATTATTATTATTATTATTATTATTATTATTATTATTATTTTATGACACAGCAAACAAGATAGATATGCTGGATTTCGTATCAAAAAAATCACAAGTCAAACACTTCCCAAGTGTCTAGGACACATTATTATTATTATTATTATTATTATTATTATTATTATTATTATTATTATTATTATTATTATTATGACACAGCAAACAAGATAGATATGCTGGATTTCGTATCACAAAATCACAAGTCAAACACTTCCCAAGTGTCTAGGACACATGATGATGATGATGATGATGATTATTATTATTATTTTATGACACAGCAAACAAGATAGATATGCTGGATTTCGTTTCACAAAATCACAAGTCGAACACTAGGATTGTCTAGGACTGTGTGATGTATTTTCGGATGATGTGCGCAGATCCCAGCAGGGTGGCCTTTTGCAGTTGGCAGATCGTACTTTTGTCAATGTCTATTGTTTCCAAATGCCGGCTGAGATCTTTTGGCACGGCACCCAATGTGCCCATCACCACCGGGACCACCTGCACTGGTTTCTGCCAGAGTCTTTGAAGTTCAATCTTGAGGTCCTGAGAGCGGCTGAGTTTTTCCTGTTGTTTTTCGTCAATGCGACTTTCACCTGGGATGGCAACATCAATGACCCAAACCTTGTTCTTTTCCACAACTGTGATGTCTGGTGTGTTGTGTTCCAGAACTTTGCCAGTCTGGATTCGGAAGTCCCACAGTATCTTTGCGTGCTCATTTTCCAATACTTTTGCAGGTTTGTGATCCCACCAGTTCTTTGTTGCTGGCAGGTGGTCCTTGAGGCATAAGTTCCAATGAATCATTTGGGCCACATAGTTGTGCCTCTGTTTGTAGTCTGTCTGTGCGATTTTCTTACAGCAGCTGAGGATATGATCCATGGTTTCATCAGTTTCCTTGCATAGTCTGCATTTTGGGTCATCAGCTGATTTTTCGATTTTGGCCTGAATTGCCTTTGTCCTGATGTCTCGCTCTTGGGCTGCAAGGATCGGGCCTTCTGTCTCCTTCTTCAGGGTCCCATTCGTGAGCCAGAGCCAGGTCTTCTATTATTATTATTATTATTATTATTATTATTAATGGCCTTTGTTCTGATGTCTTGCTCCTGGGCTGCAAGGATCAGGCCTTCTGTCTCCTTCTTCAGGGTCCCATTCGTGAGCCAGAGCCAGGTCTTCTATTATTATTATTATTATTATTATTATTATTATTATTATTATTATTATTAATGGCCTTTGTTCTGATGTCTTGCTCCTGGGCTGCAAGGATCAGGCCTTCTGTCTCCTTCTTCAGGGTCCCATTCGTGAGCCAGAGCCAGGTCTTCTCCTTATCAGCTTTTCCTTCAATTTTGTCAAGGAACTTTCCATGCAATGTTTTGTGGTGCCAGCTGTCAGCTCTAGTTTGTAGTGCGGTTTTCTTGTACTGGTTTTTTGTCTGCTGTGCTTTGAGGAGTTTCTGATTTTTGACTTCAATCAAAGCAGGTTCTTCACTTTGCTTGACATCTTCTGCCAGGGCATGTTGTTCTTCTTTGACTGCTTGTTTTACTTGTAAGAGTCCTCTGCCCCCTGATCTTCTAGGCAGATATATTATTATTATTATTACAAGAGAGAAAAAGTGGGGTATAAATAAATATAGTGATAATAACAATAGGACAACTCCTGGATCCTTTTCCCATTGTCTGCTTCCCAGCGAATGTCATGTGGGCAACCGGCTTCCAGGCTTGCCCTTTCTGCTGGCAGGTGGGCCCTTCTCTTCCTGCGCATCTCCTTGTGCGTAATGGAGCCACTCTGGTTCCCAAGAGCGTGGTTCAGATGGACCGACATGTCTCTCTCTGCGTCTGGGAGGTGCTTTCCTTTTTCTTTAGGAAGCAGAGGAGGAGCAGGGTGTGTGGCAACGGTCCGGAGCAGTGGCATTGATGGCCCTGCCAGTCTTATTTATTTTTATTTATTTCCAACATTTATATCCCGCCCTTCTCACCCGAAGGAACTCAGGGCGGCGTACAAAATTGGCAACAATTCGATGCCTACACATAATTAAAACAGCAATGAAAATCCAATTAAAACAATTAAAACAATATAAAAATATAAAACATATGGTTAAAAATCCATTCATCCAAAATCCTCGTGCTGTAGCCGTAAATCAGTCCGGGTCGTCTTTATCATTTAATCTTCAAAAGCCTGGGCACATAGCCGTGTTTTCAGGGCTTTTCTAAAACTCAAAAGGGTTGCCACAGGCAGCCAGTTCTCCAGGCTGGAAGATTCCCATCAGCCTAGACTGGGCCCAGGATGCAGAGATGGGAAGCTGCAATCAGAGGCTTGCGAAAAGGGTTGCATTCTGTCCTGGAAGCATTGAGCGTGTCCTGCTTCTCTTGCCAGCTGAGCCCTAGAATCATAGAATCATAGAATAGTAGAGTTGGAAGAGACCTCATGGGCCATCCAGTCCAACCCCATTCTGCCAAGAAGCAGGAAATCGCATTTAAAGCATCCCCGACAGATGGCCATCCAGCCTCTGTTTAAAGGCCTCCAAAGAAGGAGCCTCCACCACAGTCTGGGGCAGAGAGTTCCACTGTCGAACAGCCCTTCTCACAGTGAGGAAGTTCTTCCTGATGTTCAGGTGGAATCTCCTTTCTTTCCTGTAGTTTGAAGCCATTGTTCCCTTGCGTCCTAGTCTCCAGGGCAGCAGAAAACAAGCTCCCTCCCTCCTCCCTATGACTTCCCCTCACGTATTTATACATGGCCCTCATCATGTCTCCTCTCAGCCTTCTCTTCTGCAGGCTAAACATGCCCAGCTCTTTAAGCCGCTCCTCATAGGGCTTGTTCTCCAGACCCTTAATCATTTTAGTCTCCCTCCTCTGGACGCTTTCCAGCTTGTCAGCATCTCCCTTCAATTGTGGTGCCCAGAATTGGACTCAATGTGATTCCAGGTGTGGTCTGACCAAGGCAGAATAGAATAAGGGGGAGCAGGACTTCCCTGGATCTAGACGCTGTTCCCCTATTGATGAGGCCAGAATCCCATTGGCTTTCTTAGCAGCCGCATCACATTGCTGGCTCATGTTTAACTTGTTGTCCACGAGGACGAGGACTGATCTATCTGCCTATTTTATAATAGCCCCATTCTCGAAGTGTTGCCAATGCTATATTGCACTTTGTCCCTTTCAACTGTGAAATTACCTTCCCCATTTCGGCCCATTTCGGCACATGTTGCACTTTGCCTGGGTTCTATGAATTAGTCTCCAGGGTTAATATTGTATGTTTTATGTTGATTTTAACGATTGTTTTTACTGTAATTGATGTTTTTATTGGATAACTGTTTTATTGCTGTGTTTTGATATTTGATTGTTTTATCGGGCTTGGCCCCATGTAAGCCGCCCCGAGTCCCTTCAGGGAGATGGGGCGGGGTATAAAAATAGTTGTTATTATTATTATTATTATTATTATTATTATTATTATTATTATTATTATATTATTATTATTATTATTATTATTATTATTATTATTATTATTATTATTATTATTATTAAGGTCTTTTTCACGTGTACTGCTGTCTAGCCAGGCATCGTCCCCCATTCTGTAACTTTGCATTCCATTTTTAATGCCGAAGTATCTTGCATTTGTCCCTGTTGAGATTCATTTTGTTAGTTTCGGCCAATCATCTCTCTAGTCTGTCAAGATCGTTTTGAATTCTGCTCCTGTCTTCTGGAGTGTTGGCTCTCCCTCCCAGTTTGGTGTCGTCTGCAAACTTGAATGCCCTTTGGCCTCAGCCAAGTTAATGAGGCACCTGGCGGGCACCTGTCCAGTGGCTTCTGGCATTCCCTCTGGCTGGGCAACATTTGCCCTTTGATCGGGAGGAATGCAACTCCACAGCAGGATGTGAGCAGAGCCTGGGGCCTTGCCTTGTCCCATATGGGGCCGAGGGGCCTGTGGGGCTGGAAAGGGCTGGGCTGCTGCCTCCTCAGCGCCCTCCTCCTCTCCTTCTCCTTCTCCCGGGGCCTGCAGCTGTTGCTTCTTGTAAAGGATGCCCAGGGGACTCGCCGCCACGAGAGCACTGCAGCACCGGCCCTTCCAGGAGTGGACTTTGGGTCCCTCTTCTCAGGAAGCGCCCTTGAGCCACACTGTGAGCCGAGGCAGATGCTGCTGATCCTCGTGGCTTCGGCCCCTGGGAATGCGACCCCCCGGCGTGTGATCCGGAGCACCTGGGCAGAGAGGCCCCTCTCGCCGGCACACCCCTGGCAGGCCGTGTTCCTGGTTGGCCAGAGTCTGGACAAGAGGGTAGCCCGGCAGATCCGGCGAGAGCAGCGAGAGTTTGGGGATGTGCTGCTGGGGGGCTACCTGGACACCTACCGCAACCTGACTCTGAAGGTGCTGCACGGCCTGAAGTGGGCCACAGAGCGGTGCCGACCCCACTTCATCCTCAAGACCGACGATGACTGCTTCGTCAACACCGACCGGCTGCCGGCGTTCCTGGCCCAGCATTGGCATGTTGGGCTCCTGCTCTACGCCGGCTCCGTCTTCCCACGGGAGAAGCGCCGCGTCATCCGTAGCCCGGCCAGCAAGTGGTATGTCTCCAGGGAGGACTACTCGCCGGAGGAATACCCGCCCTACGCCAGCGGCATTGGCTACCTCCTCTCGCTCGGGGCGGCCAGGCGGGTCCTGTGGGCGGCGGAGCGGGTGCCCCCCATCCCGGTGGAGGACGCCTTTGTGGGCATCCTGGCCCAGAGGGCAGGGCTACGGCCCACAAGCAGTGCCCGCTTCGCCCAGCAGAACGCCCGCTGGCACCTCTGCAACTACCGCTTCCTGATGGTCATCCACCACCTCAACGCCTCGGAGCAGCAGGGCGCCACGCGGAGCATGAGGGAGGCCCAGGCCGTTTGCAGCAAGAGGCCCCAGGTCACCGGGTGGACGTGAGCACAGCTCAGCCAGGGGCTGATGGGCTCACGGATGAATCAGAAGGGCCGGGCTGTGGCGCAGGCTGGAGAGCAGCTGCTGCAATAAATCACTCTGACCATGAGGTCATGAGTTCGAGGCCAGCCCATAGCGGGGTGAGCACCCGTCAATTAAAAAATAAAAAATAGCCCCTGCTCGTTGCTGAGTTAGCAACCCGAAAGATAGTTGCATCTAGGAAATAAGGTACCACTTATAAAAAAGTGGGGAGGCAAATTTAACTAATTTACGACATTGGAATGAGGAAGTGCCATCAGAGTGGATGAGGAAGCAGCTGCTCCCCCCTGTGGCCAGAATCGAACATCCCCTCAGGAGAAGGTTAAATGGCCTCGGCGTCTGTCTGTCTCTGTCTCAGTTCGATGTGTTTATGGGCATTGAATTTTTGCCCTATATGTATATAATGTGATCCGCCCTGAGTCTCCTTCGGGGTGAGAAAGAAGGGCGGAATATAAATACTGTAAATAAATAAATAAATCATCATCATCATCATCATCATCATTTAATTACTTACTAATTGCCCTCCATCCACGATGCTCTAGGTGATTTACAAGATAAAATTGTAAAGGATAAAAATACATACATACAAATATTGATAAAATTAACATAGATTAAAAGCTCTAGTAAAGAGCCAGGTCTTGAGTGGTAGGGTAAAAGGCCCAAACTCATGCATGGCTAAATAAATAAATGGTGGGCTTTCCTGGAGTTCTGTGTGATGAAGATTCAGGCCAGGTGCAAAGTGTTGATGATCCAGGCCAGGGAGATGAAACTGACCTGGACAGTATAGATCTCCAAGGTTGGACCGTGGAGCCAGAAACAGCCTCTTTAGATAAGGGGTCAAGTGATGAGCTAATTGAAATGGAAAGTTCTTGAGGGAATGCACCTGGCGTTGTGGAGAGTAGCAAAGACCTTCATCTACCGTTCCAAGCTGAGAATCAACTCCGTAAGTCCAAGAGGCTGCACAGGAAAGAGGTAGAGAAAAATTGTGGCAAGCTAAACGCGTTCTTATTAAATTCTTATTAAAATGCCTGCTGTTTACCTTAGGATCAGTTCAGGCAACATTGGCTTTCGAGGGAGAAGCTAGGCCTGATTCTCGGGTCCCTGTGTCAAGTCTTGATTGTGGATTCAAGCATTTTGAAAGGGTTATATTCTTGTTCTAAGATTTCTGCTCAAGTTTCCTAGGAGTACCTTTGGCTTATGGATTTATGCTGTACTTGTGGTTTTTTGGCTATTCTTGGACTGCGTTACCTTTGGATGTTTATGAGACATTTGGATTCCTGTGTGGATATATCCTATTGCTAATCCTGCTTTTGGCTCATACCTCTTCTTTCTTTATTCCTGCTTTTTCCATGTATTTTTCTGTATTTTTACAATAAACTGTTTGATTAAACTCTGGATTCTTGTCTGGTGCTGTGGTCATAGATGGCTCCAGGCCTGGGGTGCAACAGGATTTGAATGCTGGAAAGGAGGCAACATGGAGGAGGAGGAGGAGGAGGAGGAGGAGGAGGAGGAGGAGGAGGAGGAGGAGGAATCTGGCTTGTTCTCTTCTACTCCAGACCCTAGAACACAATGGAGCCGTGGGTTCAACTTCCAGCTGCCTCTTGGTCCAGAGAGGGACCCTGTGGAACTCCCTGCCGAAGGAGACAAGCCCTTTCCTCTCCTGTCCTTCCTTCCGTTTGCAAGCAAAGATGTTTCAGACCTGGCATGGACCAACTTCGACCCTCCCTCCAGGTGTTTTGGACTTCAACTTCCACCATTTCTAACACACGGTAGGTTGTTAGGAATTGTGGGAATTGAAGTCCAAAACACCTGGAGGGCCAAAATTTGCCCGTGCCTGGTTTAAAGAATCTTGTGAGCCCCATTTGAGGCCAATGACTGTTTACATGACAGCTCCCACCCTCCCTGACCACTAACCGTGCTGGGTGATCTTAATAAGAATTTACAGTCTGAGATACCTGGAGGTTGCCAGGGAGGCCCCATCGTCTCTGCCAGATGACCCATTGTATCTGTTATGATCATGTACATATACTGGGCCCCTGGTGACACAGTGTGTTAAAGTGCTGAGCTGCTGAACTTGCAGACCGAAAGGTCCCAGGTTCAAATCTGGGGAGTGGAGTGAGTGCCCGCTGTTAGCCCCAGCTCCTGCCAACCTAGCAGTTCGAAAACATGCCAGTGTGAGTAGATCAATAGATACCGCTCTGGCGGGACGGTAACAGCAGCACTCTATGCAGTCATGCCAGCGGCCACATGACCTTGGAGGTGTCTACGGACAACGCCGACTCTTCAGCTTAGAAATGGAGATGAGCACCAACCCCCAGAGTCGGTCACAACTGGACTTATTGTCAGGGGAAAACCTTTACCTTTACATACACTGAATGCCATGCTCTCCAATGCCATGTATCTATTACGATCATGTATGTACATATACTGAATGCCATGCTCTCCAATGCTACGTGGCACTCCCGTTCCTAGAATTCCCTGTTCATGGCTGAGGGATTCTGGGTCCTGTAGTCTAAGAAAACAACATTTTTAAAATATTTTTTTCCAAGTGTGCTCATTTGTCCGGGACTTAACATAATTCATGGCCATCAGAATATATTATTATTTATATTTATATTTATTTATTTCCCATTGCATTCTTTTTATCTTTTTGTTTTATTTATAGTTTTAAATGTGTACATAAAAACAGTGGAACAATCGAGTGAAATAAAGAAGAAAGAAAGAAAAGTAACCCCCCCCCCCCAAAAAAAAAGTTATTCCACTTCCAAGATCATCTGCGTCACATCATCATTTCCCATTGCATTCTTGATGGCAAACAAAACAATATATTTTTTTGACATCAAAATTTGCATTGTAATGGATCACCCTTGTTATGTTATGCTACGTTTTGCTTTGATTTTGTTCTGTACTGTGTAGTGTTATTCTTGTATTGTTTAATTGTATTTTGATATGTTGTTTTTGTATTTTGTTTATTGTATTGTCTTGGGCATGGCCCCATGTGAGCCGCCCCGAGTCCCCGTTGGGGAGATGGTGGCGGGGTATAAATAAAGTTTTATTATTATTATTATTATTATTATTATTATTATTATTATTATTATCTCCACAAAACTATAATCTGATTGTCTTTGTGTACCTGACCAGCAACATTTCCCAGCAACACTTGAGAGTTAAAACTCTAAACCAATATTTACCCTTTCTTTATCTCTGTTAATATTATCTCAAGCCATGTTCAACCCTTTGTGGGGCTTCCTTGGCCAGGTTTCCTCAGAGGGGTTTGCCTCCCTGGCCTCCCCTTGAGGCTGAGAGAGCGTGACCTCTTGCCCAAGGACACTTATTGAGCCTCCAGGCCAAGCAGGGACTCAAACCCTGGCCATTTAGCTGTATGATTAAACTGATGATCCTGTCCCGACTGTCTAGTGAACGTTATACCATGCCCTGGGCCCCAAAGGAAATCCTGCTTTGAATTTTGCACTCTGCAGAGCAGATGGTTTTGCTTTTGTTGCATCATTGCATTACAGCTAGAATGTCTGAAAAGTGCAACTAGATGTCTAAAGCTGTTCTCGGTTCCTGTCGCTGGGAATCCCTCGAATTCGCAATCTTCATAATGAGGATGTTGCAAAACACACGGGGCTTTTTTTTTTTTTTGCAACAGTGCAAAAGGGGTTTTGCTGCAGCCGTTCCTTGTAAATCTCCTTTAATAATATAAATGAGGCTAGTTCATGTTATTTCCCAAGGGCGCATCTACACTGTGGAATGAATGCAGATTGGCACCACTTTGACAAAGTCTTTTGCTTTGTGGTGTTGTGTGGCTTCTGGGAGACATGGCCTTATTCTAGCAGTATTTTCTTTTGATGTTTCGCCCACATTTGTGGCATCGCCAGCCATGGGTGCGGGTGAAACATCTGGAAAAAATGGTGCTAGCACATACGGTCATACAGCCCGGAAACCACACAACACCCCAGTGATTCCGGCCATGAAAAGCCTTTGATAAGGCATAATTTGCTTTCTTTGTAAAACAAGCACTGTTACCTAAGAGACCTGGAAATATAGCTATGAACACCCCAAGGCAGAGGTGCAAAGGCAAAATGGTTCTTCCCATTTGATGTGGGGCCATGCACCCCTCTGAGCCTGGGATGAACCCTGGACCAGGGCCCCTTTCTCCTGCCTCTCCTCAAAGACCCCCTTGCCTTTCTCTCCTGCCTCCAGGGAATGGAGGGTCCCTTCTGCCCCCTTCTTCGGATGGGGTTTCCCCTCTTATCTCCCCGAATCATGAGGCAATTGGGCATCTCTTCTCTTTCCAGGGGAGAGGCCACAGCTTCCGTGCATGGAGTTCAGCATTGGCCGCACTACGGCCTCGCATAAGGGTTCTTCTGACTATTGCGGAACATTTTGGCACAAGGCACAGAGCACCATGAATGGCACCTGGGCAATCTTGAATGGGAGTGCTACTGAATGGAAATGTTCCAAAGGTGGGCTGTTGTGACTCAGCCTTTGCCTTTGTGTGACTCTGATGAAGATTCTGGGTTGTATGTGCATAATGATGGGAATCAGGATGAATTTGAGGATGACTCTAATGCTGAGAATTATTTATTTATTTATTTATTTATTTACAGTATTTATATTCCGCCCTTCTTTCTCACCCTGAAGGGGACTCAGGGCGGATTACAATGAACACATATATGGCAAACATTCAATGCCAACAGACAAACAACATACATTAGACAGACTCAGAGGCATTTTTAACATTTTTCCAGCTTCACGATTCCAGCCACAGGGGGAGCTGTTGCTTCACTGTCCAGAAGTGGCTGTACTTCCTCATTCCTTTCCCCGTGTTTTGCTGGCAGTTCTTTATGGTGTTGTAAATTAGCCTCCCGCATAAAGCGTCCCTAAATTTCCCTAATTGACAGATGCAACTGTCTTTCGGGGCTGCATAGGTCAACAGCAAGCCGGGGCTATTAATGGTCGGAGGCTTAACCCGACCCGGGCTTCAAACTCATGAACTCTCGGTCAGTAGTGATTTATAGCAGCTGGTTACTAGCCAGCTGCGCCACAGCCCGGCCCCCACACAGCCCGGAGTATTCTGGCTGTGGGAAATGAAGAGCAGGGAGTTGTTCCCATGGGAATAAGTCATGATGACTCTGATGAAGATTCTGGGTTGTATGTGCATAATGATGGGAATCAGGATGAATTTGAGGATGACTCTAATGCTGAGAATTATTTATTTATTTATTTATTTATTTACAGTATTTATATTCCGCCCTTCTTTCTCACCCCGAAGGGGACTCAGGGCGGATTACAATGAACACATATATGGCAAACATTCAATGCCAACAGACAAACAACATACATTAGACAGACTCAGAGGCATTTTTAACATTTTTCCAGCTTCACGATTCCGGCCACAAGGGGAGCTGTTGCTTCACTGTCCAGAAGTGGCTGTACTTCCTCATTCCTTTCCTCGTGTTTTGCTGGCAGTTTTATGGTGTTGTAAATTAGCCTCCCGCATAAAGTGTCCCTAAATTTCCCTAATTGACAGATGCAACTGTCTTTCAGGGCTGCATAGGTCAACAGCAAGCTGGGGCTATTAATGGTCGGAGGCTTAACCCGACCCGGGCTTCGAACTCATGACCTCTCGGTCAGTAGTGATTTATAGCAGCTGGTTACTAGCCAGCTGCGCCACAGCCCGGCCCCCACACAGCCCGGAGCATTCTGGCTGTGGGAAATGAAGAGCAGGGAGTTGTTCTCATGGGAATAAATCATGATGTTGTTTCTAATGAGGAATTTCAGGTGCAGGGAGTAGAAAGGGAGGATAACGCTTTGCCACCTGATAATGAGCTCAGTGGTCTTGACTCTGGGGATCTCAATTGGGATACGAGACTGGAATTTAGAGGGTTGCGGAGAAGCCTTCGCATATGCAATAAACGAGAGTTCAAAAGGCAAAGAAACACCTTTATGTCATGCTTTTAAAACAGTCTGCTTGCAGAGAGATCTCTGTCAATGCAACTCCATTGCTTGATCTAGAAGCAAGTCTGCTTTCCTGTGCCAAGTTTGCTTTCCTGTAATATCTCGTGGATATACTCTGTGTGCTGGGTCTTTTGGTTTCTATGAAAAGGAACGTGTTCTATGCTCTATATTTCTATGAACTTATTGCTTACAGCCTTGGTTTTGTACCTATCTAGTGGAACTGATCTTTTACCCTTTTATGAACTATCTTTTGCTTATTTTCTAAATAAACTGCAAAAGACTACTTCCTGTGTGTGGCTTGGTGTCCTTAGCAAAGTGAAGCTAACCCAAGGTGCGACATGGACTGACACAGGATTCCGTTCTGGCCCCACTCCCTGGCTAAGGAGGCTCCTTTTCTCAGGCCCAGAAGTGGCCTCAGGGTCAATGGGAGCCCCTCTGGCCGCAGTCCAAGGGGAACACCCCTCACTGGACACAGTGGACCACCCTGAACAGGACTTCACTGGACAGGAGGCTCCGCAGAGGCTTAAGACCCTCCCAAGCAGAGCTTCTTTGCAACTGCAGAGACCCTCATCCCCTCCAGGAGCCAAGGTTCTTGCTATCCTCACCCATTCCAGCTCACCTCCCTCACCATCATCCCCAGCTGCACAAGAAAACCCATGCCCTTGAACGGTGGTGCCGGAAGAGAGCTCTGTGGATGACCTGAAGTGCTAAAAGTACATCAGTCATTGGGCCTGAAAGCAAGTCAGGTCTGAGTTGTCTCTCAAAGTCCTGCTTCAGGCACATCATGAGAAGATGCGGCTTTCTAGACAAGGCAGGAATGTCTGGGAAGAGGAAGACCTTGTTCCAGTGGATAAGATCCACGAGAGAAGCCACGGAGGATGCCTTGGCTTGCAAGACCTGAGCAGGGCTGGCTTGCAGTAAGTCAATGGGGGCAACGAAGAAGGCTCATGAATCTATCAGCAGTCCCACCAGTCTTCATGGCCATGGCTGGCGTTGAGGAGGGACGGTTCTTCCTGAGTCACGGGTGGGCAAGACGGGGCCCAGGAAGAAGAAGAAGAAGAAGAAGAAGAAGAAGAAGAAGAAGAAGAAGAAGAAGAAGAAGAAGTGCTTTGAATGCGATTTCCTGCTTCTTAGCAGGGGGTTGGACTAGATGGCCCATGTGGTCTCTTCCAACTCTACTATTCTATGATTCTATGATTCTAAGAAGAAGAAGAAGAAGAAGAAGGGGCTGCGTGGCTCAGAGCGGGGCCAGCCCCCCCCCCCTCTACAGAGAAGAGGAAGCCCTTCAGAAGGAGAAGCAGCAGCCAGAGGAAGAAAGACAGAAAGGCAGAGTGCTTCCTCCTTCTCCTCTGGGTGGAGGGAGGCTGCAGGAGGCAAGATGGGTCCGGTTCTGGTTCTGGCTCCGTCCGCCCTCCTGGCCCTTGTCCTGATGCTGCTGGTGCCAGGCTCAGCCGGGGGAGAGTCAGCCGAGCCCCCCAACCAGCAAGAGCCCCTTCCAGGTAGGGACCCAGGGATGGGCTGGATGGTGATGATGGTGATGGTGGTGGTGATGATGTTTATACCCCGCTTTTTCTCTCTGTAAGGAGACTCATGGACTTGGGTTCTGAGCTGGCCCCAGGAGAAGGTCAGCACCAGGCAAAGTCCTGGGAGGGCCTTGCTGGGTTTGCATTTGGGAGCCTGACATCGGAGCAGTTCTGCTCTGGAGACCCATTGGTGTCCTCTTCGGAGTGGAGAGCATGATCTCTCTCATGCAGGTCCCTCAGAACCTCAGGGAGGTGAAAACACCACGACCGTTGCCTTATTTATGCCCAGAAGGAGGAAGAAGGAAGACTGTTCTATGCCAGTCTTGGGGTCGCAGGGTGGGGTGAGGACCCCAGTTTCCATCCAGCCTGGCCCCATGGCCACGGAGTATGCCTCCATCAAGCACTCCTGACAGAGGGCCAGCCATCCTCTGCTTGAAGGCCTCCCAGGCGGTCTGTTGCCTTGTCCTCCTTGTCCTCCTCCTTCCTGACCTGTGGTCAGAATCTCTTCTCTTGCCATTGGGATCCTCTCCTCCGGAGCAGCAGAAGGCAAGGCAGGCCTTTGGGGAGACATTTGTAATCTCATCCCAAGGCACGTCTTCTCCAGGCCAGAAATGCCCACCTCCTTTGGCCACCCCAATCCCTGTAACTGGGTCTGGAAGGGAATCCCGATTTGCCTCAACCTGATCTGGTCTGAGGAGGAGGGGGAGGGGGGCCCTTTGGTGGGACTTTGTGCTCCTGAGTTGGAGCCCGAATTGGAGCCCACCACTTCTGTACTGCGCCAGGGAGAAAGTCGTTTTTCCCTGGATGATGGGAGTGGCTTTACAGACAGACAGATCTGCTTTCAGTGAGGATGTTTCACATGAAACGCTGCCAGAGGCTCTGCTCCCTGACCCTGGGAAAGATGTGCGGGAGGTGCAAGACACTGCATTGCTGCCCATCACTAGAGCCTTCAGTTATGGCAAGATAATGCCAGGCAAAGGCAATGAAGGTTTTCTCAGTGTTTGAAAGATAGATTCCAGGTGTTAGGAAATGTCTCTGTGGTATACTGTGCCTTTGAGCCACACTCTCTGGTTGTTACAGCTGTAATGTAAGAACTACTGATTGCTGGGATATATAGTTTTTGTGCACCCAAAGCCTCAGTAGCCTTCCTAGTGTTTGGAATAAACTCTTTCCTACAAGACTCTGCTGGCTGTTGAGCTTCCTTCATACGAAGAATATTACAGTCTCCGTGGGGACCAATTTGGTTTCTTAAGCCAACCCCTTGGGTTGCTCTGTGTGAGAGCAACTTTTCATTTTTTGAAGAAAGTCACCTTTTCCTTGCACTCTGTGAACAGAGATTCTGACCTTGCCTTCATGTCTTGTTTTCCTGCTTGGGATTCAGGAATCTCATTATGATACAGTTCTTGGTCTAAGTTTTGTGTATTTTGGCTTTCCTGTCAGTGCGGGACTTTATTTATTGCGGCCTTGAGAATACTCTGACCGTCACATAAATTTCAGAGTGACTTTTGAAGCTTATACTTTGGATGTAACTTCACTTTTGCATTTTACGTATACCTTGGAAATACTTTTATACTCTTTGTCTTGTGATGTATTTTTGAACTCGTGTTTTTCCTATAGAACCCTCTTTTCTTTAATACACTTTTAATTAGTTGATTGATTTCTGTTGGCTGAGTGATATTTGAGCTACAGTAGAGTCTCACTTAACCTAAACGGGCCGGCAGAATGTTGGATAAGCAAATATGTTGGATAATAAGGAGAGATTAAGGAGAAGCCTATTAAACATCAAATTAGGCTATGGTTTTACAAATTAAGCACCAAAACATCATGTTGTACAACAAATTTGACAGAAAAAGTAGTTCAATATTCAGTAATGCTATGTAGTAATTACTGTATTTACGAATTTAGCACCAAAATATCACTATGTATTGAAAACATTGACTACAAAAATGCGTTGGATAATCCAGAACGTTGGATAAGCGAGTGTTGGATAAGTGAGACTCTACTGTATTTGGCTTTTCTTCTTGGATGAAAAGGAGTCACACATGTTCCTGTCCCTTTGCTCCAGGCTTTGCGGGGAATGGGTTGGGACTGACTTCTGGAAGAGTTTTTTTTTTTAAGTGTCACAAGCGACTTGAGAACATACTGCAAGTTGCTTCTGGTGTGAGAAAATTGGCTGTCTACAGAGATATTGCTCAGGGGATGCCCAGGTGTGTTACTGGGAGGCTTCTCTCATGTCCTGTCAAGCTAGAGCTGACAGAAGAGAGCTCACCCAGTCTCACGGATTTGAACCAGTAAACTTCAGGTCAGCAACCCAACCTTCCAGTCAGCAGTTCAGTCGGCACAAGGGTTTAATCCATTGCGCCACCGCGGCTCCCAGCAGGATGGCAACATATCCAGGCATCCCCAGGGCAACATCTCTGTAGACAGCCAATTCTCTCACACCAGAAGCAACTTGGAAGTGAGTGAGGCCTGCAAACAGGGAACGAGAGGCTGCATGGGTGGCTTCCTGCACATTCCTGGCAAGGATGACGCATCTTCATTACCAAAGGGACGATGCCCATTGCTTTGGCTTGGCTGGCTGGCCGGAACAGGACCTAATAGTTTTGTGATTGCGCAAGATTGGATTTTGATGCGTGTGAAAATAGTGTGGCTTTTATTTCCAAAATATCCGACAGCCTAAACGCCCCAGTTTATGGTTTCTCTGGGTAAAGGCTGGTGCTTCCTCATTGATATAGAGAAATGCTGAAGTGGGCACGGATGTTTCATTGGGAAGAACAAGAGTTGGTTTCCTTGGTGGCGAAACAACAAAACACACACTTCCTTGTTTGGATTTTTGCAGAGAAAAGTGCAGCTGTGGAGAGTTTCCCAGAGAAGACCCAGCAGTTTAGGGAACAAGCCTTTCCTATTCATAAGATGGGATTTTAGTAGTGTAATGCCAATAAAACGAGAATCAGGGAGAAGGAAAGCAAAATGTGGAAGGGCATGACCAGGAGCCAGGCACATGCGCCAACCTAAAGAACACCTTCCTCCCCATTATTGGCTATTTCTACCCAATCAGTGTAGTTTTAAAAAAAGATTCAGGTGGTGAATTTCCACTGGGCATGTATTGCATTAACCCTGGGGATATATAATGGTGCCCTGATTGTGCTGCACAACCCTTGTGTCAAAGGGCTGTGTTACACAGCTGAACCAACTGAGTGCACAGGTCAGTGTGAATCAATGTGAAGTGAGCACCAGTGTGCCATGTGCAGCCTTAGCTCCAGACAGCCATTCTGCATTGGGCAAGACAGTCACATCTGTGGGAGATTCACACATGAGTGCATTGGCACAGGCAGGATTCTGGTCCTGGGATGGCAGGGTGGCTTCTCCCAGGAGGAACTCCAGGATGGCCGGCTTCTGGTATCCAGGTTATGGAACCGCTGTGAGATATCCGGAGAAGGACAACCGAAATGGTCCAAGGTCTGGAAAACTATGGATCCCTCTGAGGGATCTGAGTAGGTTTAGCTTGGAGAAGAGAAGGCCAAGAGAAGCGGAGATGAGGACCATGCTGAGATATTGGAAAGGAGGTCCTAAGGAAGAGGGAGGAGGATTGTTTATTGCTGCTCTGGACACCAGGACACAATGAGCCATTGGTTGAAATTGCAGGAAAGGAGATTCTGCCTGAACATTGGGAAGAACTTCCGGATGACAAGAGCTGTTTGGCATTGGAGTGTGGAATCTGGTGGCATCTCCTTCTCTGGAGGCTTTGAGGCTTTGTCGACTCACCACAGCCGCTCCTAAATGACGACACGAGACTCGCCGTGTTATCATAAGAAACTTTACTGCAGGACACATGGACATGGAAAAGCCAAGAATGGGAGGCACCGGTCAACATTCCTTTATATACTCTCCCCTCATTCAAAGATATATTTCCCGCCTGACAAAACCCCGTGAAGTTTCCCCGCCAAGTCCAGCAGCCGTTTCTTCTCAGGGTTACAAGATGCAGGTGTCTTATCAGTTCATCATGTCAGTGGCCCTGATTTCTGGCGCCATAATCCAGGCTCTGGAAGCAGGGTTCTGACAGAAGGGGGTTGGACAGGGTGGCCTTTTGGAGTCCCTCCCCACTTTAGCATTCTTTGAGGAGGCAATAAAAGAACTGCAGGAGAGGGGAATTGGGTGCCAGGAAGGAGCAGCACATCCCCTAAGGCTGCCATTGCCGACTGCTCGGTCCCATGCGGAGCCCAAGGAAGTCCCAACCCATAAGGCTGCGCTCCCTCGGCATGCGCTGCTCTTTGAAAGGACACCTGGCAAGGGGATGGTCAATGTCTGGGTCGTGTGGGGCACTGCTTAACTATCAAGCAAAAGGTGGCCGCTAGAAATAACGGCGCCCCATGCAGTCATGCTGGCCACATGACCTTGGAGGAGTCTACGGACAACGCCAGCTCTTGGGCTTAGAAATGGAGATGAGCACCAACCCCAAAGTGTGAGTAGATCAATAGGTACTGCTCCAGCATGAAGGTAACGGGGCTCCATGCAGTCCTGCCAGTGGCCACATGACCTTGGAGGTGTCTACGGACAACGCCAGCTCTTGGGCTTAGAAATGGAGATGAGCACCAACCCCCAAAGTGTGAGTAGATCAATAGGTACTGCTCTGGCATGAAGGTAACGGCGCTCCATGCAGTCCTGCCAGTGGCCACATGACCTTGGAGGTGTCTACGGACAACGCCAGCTCTTGGGCTTAGAAATGGAGATGAGCACCAACCCCCAAAGTGTGAGTAGATCAATAGGTACTGCTCCAGCATGAAGGTAACGGGGCTCCATGCAGTCCTGCCAGTGGCCACATGACCTTGGAGGTGTCTACGGACAACGCCAGCTCTTGGGCTTAGAAATGGAGATGAGCACCAACCCCCAAAGTGTGAGTAGATCAATAGGTACTGCTCCGGCATGAAGGTAACGGCGCTCCATGCAGTCCTGCCAGTGGCCACATGACCTAGGAGGTGTCTACGGGCAATGCCGGCTCTTCGGCTTAGAAATGGAGATTAGCACCAACCCCCAGAGCGTGAGTAGATCAATAGGTACTGCTCCGGCATGAAGGTAACGGCGCTCCATGCAGTCCTGCCAGTGGCCACATGACCTTGGAGGTGTCTACGGACAATGCCGGCTCTTCGGCTTAGATCTGGAGATGAGCACCAACCCCCAAAGTGTGAGTAGATCAATAGGTACTGCTCCGGCATGAAGGTAACGGCGCTCCATGCAGTCCTGCCAGTGGCCACATGACCTAGGAGGTGTCTACGGGCAATGCCGGCTCTTCGGCTTAGATCTGGAGATGAGCACCAACCCCCAAAGTGTGAGTAGATCAATAGGTACTGCTCCGGCATGAAGGTAACGGCGCTCCATGCAGTCCTGCCAGTGGCCACATGACCTTGGAGGTGTCTACGGGCAATGCCGGCTCTTCGGCTTAGATCTGGAGATGAGCACCAACCCCCAAAGTGTGAGTAGATCAATAGGTACTGCTCCGGCATGAAGGTAACGGCGCTCCATGCAGTCCTGCCAGTGGCCACATGACCTAGGAGGTGTCTACGGGCAATGCCGGCTCTTCGGCTTAGAAATGGAGATTAGCACCAACCCCCAGAGCGTGAGTAGATCAATAGGTACTGCTCCGGCATGAAGGTAACGGCGCTCCATGCAGTCCTGCCAGTGGCCACATGACCTTGGAGGTGTCTACGGGCAATGCCGGCTCTTCGGCTTAGATCTGGAGATGAGCACCAACCCCCAGAGCGTGAGTAGATCAATAGGTACTGCTCCGGCATGAAGGTAACGGCGCTCCATGCAGTCCTGCCAGTGGCCACATGACCTAGGAGGTGTCTACGGGCAATGCCGGCTCTTCGGCTTAGATCTGGAGATGAGCACCAACCCCCAGAGTCAGACATGACTGGACTTAATGTCACGGGGAAACCTTTACCTTTACCTTAGAAATAACATCGTACGAAATCTGACTGGCACAACCTGGGCATCAAAACCAGACCCAGTGAAGACATCTGCCCTTGCGCTTGGCTACTCTGCTGCTGAGTGTGCATGCTCAGTGTGGAATACATCTCACCACGTTAACAGGGGATATGGCTCTTAATGAGACATGACGCATTATCACAGGATGTCTACGTCCTACACCACTGGAAAAATTATACTGTTTAGCTGGCATTACACCACCAGACATCCACCGGGAAGTAGAAGCCAGTAATGGAAGGACTAAGGAATTGACATCTCTGGCCCATCCCCTGTTTGGATATCAGCCAGCACACCAATGCCTCAAATCAAGAAATAGCTTTCTAAGTTCTACAGAGATGCTTGCACCTCAGCAAGCAAGAATCCAAAGGTGGCAGGCTAAAACCCAGAACCTCAATCCGTGGCTGCGACTGGATGACAGATTCCCCCCTGGGCACTACACCACCAGACATCCACCAGGAAGTAGAAACCAGTAATGAAAGGACTAAGGCATTGACATCTCTGGCCCATCCCCTGTTTGGATATCAGCCAGCATACCAATGCCTCAAATCAAGAAATAGCTTTCTGAGATCTACAGAGATACTTGCACCTCAGCAAGCAAGAGTCCAAAAGTGGCAGGCTAAAACCCAGAACCTCAATCCGTGGCTGAGACTGGATGACAGATTCCCCCCTGGGCACAGAGAAAACAGGGCGACTTTGTGGCCGCCTTTCTTAAGATTGGCTCTGTATCTCGCGGTGCCAGAGCGCAGTCTGTCAGTGCCTTCCAAGTCGGAATCCGTGACATGTGAGTGTGGAAGAGAGCAAACCACAGACCACCTACTGCAATGCAGCCTGAGCCCTGCCACATGCACAAGGGAGGACCTTCCCACAGCCACCCCAGAGGCACAGCAAGTGGCCAGCTACTGGGCAAAAAACATTTGATATGAATGCCAAGGTTTTTTTCTTAACCCCCCACTATGTTTGCAAATCCATTACAACTTGTTTCCTTGGTTTGCTTCTGACACGAGAAATAAATAGTGTGGGGCCCAATCTTGCATAGAGCCCTGCGGAGGGGTCTGCATGGATCCCGGCTTCCTTTCCGCAGTCTTGGGGGCCACGGCAGGCAGGGCAGGATGCGGCCCCTCCTTGCGCCGGGCACAGCGGAAGCCTTGTGGGCACTTCTCTTTTCTTGTGGGTTTGGCTGCCGGGCAGAGAAGAGGAGGAAAGGCCTGTGCGTGTGTGCATTTCCGTGTGCGTGCATGAGCATCCAGGCAGAAGAAGGAATCATGCGGGTCAGCAGTGGTCAAAGCCCACTTTGGCAGGGAAGGCTAAAGACCTTGTGTGTAGAACTCCCACCCCCAGAAACACACAGCACTGGGCCACGGGAGCTCAAGTGGGGTCAAACTGCACTCACCCCACAGTGTGGGCCAGGCCTGCACAACTCGGGGCTCAAACAGGCTCACCTTCTTTGAGCCTGGTGCCCATGTAGTGATTTCAGCTAGGACTGTGGTTCAAGGGTCCACGCTTGGTGAGCTTCCACTAAACCCATCAGCCAGGACAGAGAACAAGCACTCTGGGCGGAAGGCAAACTACAGTTTTAATGCAATTTGGTCAAAAGGGATGTATGTAGCTCCTTTGAAGGAGAAGAAGGGGAGGTGGGTCTGGGGTCTGGGCGCCAGGCTCTGGCTCCTGCTCTTGGACCACCGTGGGCCACCTGAAATCCCTTGGGGATTCCCATGGGGCCTATGGGATTAATGTTGTACGGATGCATCCAGAGAAGGTTGAACCTTGGCACAGCTGGCTAGTAACCAGCTGCAATAAATCACTACTGACCGAGAGGTCATGAGTTCGAAGCCCAGGTCAGGTTAAGCCCCCGACCATTAAATGGCCCAGCTTGCTGTTTACCTAAACAGCCCGAAAGACAGTTGCATCTGTCAACTAGGAAATTTAGGTGCGCTTTATGCGGGGAGGCTAATTTAACTAATTTACAACACCATAAAACTGCCAGCAGCACGCGGAAGGAATGAGGAAGTACAGTACTCAGTGTCACTTGTGGACGGTGAAGCAACAGCTCCCCCTGTGGCCGGAATCGAGCATACCCTCATGAAGCTGGAAATGTGAAATTGCCTCTGTGTGTGTCTATGTTGTTTGTCTGATGGCATTGAATGTTTGCCATACATATGTTCTCCGGCCTGATTCGGACAGAATATAAATACAATAAATAAATAAACAAACAAACAAACAAACTACCACTCAGCATATTCCTGAATTGTCTTCCTCCCACTGTGAGTGTTTTACCATAATTTCCTCACTTGTCTCTCTTCCTCCAGAACCGCCCAAGTGCAAAGTGACTGGGTCCTTGCTGAAGTTCGCAGCCTTTTCTCCCGACAAAAAGGAGTTCTATGTCAATGAGACGGCATCTGTGTCCTGTCAGAAAATCAAAGAGCGAGAGGTCTACGAGGCGGTCTGTGTGGCCGAAGGAGAGGGAGCCGCCTGGGACCTCAGCCGCGTCCCCTGCCTGCGTGAGTGGGTTTAAGTGGGGACCAAGCAAAAGGTCACCCTTGGTCTGGAGTGGGGTCCTTAGGTTGGGTTGGGGGCCCTTGAAATTGGGGGTCCTCCTGGGGAAGGTTGGGCCAAATGCTACACAAAGGTGGAAGAAGAGACAACGAGAAACAGAGAGATGCTCTCTTTCCACCTATTAAAACTCAATTCACATCTGGGATGCATCCACACTGTAGAATTAACGCGGTTTGACTCTACTGAACTGGCATGGTTTCATTCTTTGGAAAATTGCATTCATTCTAGAGTGCCGATGCACCCTGGGTTTCAGCCAATGCTCACTTTGGTTCTTCATGAATGATCATCATCATCATCATTTAATTACTTATTAATCGCCCTCCATCCACGATCCAAAGATGTCAGACTCATCGGTGATCTCCCTTGCCTTTGTGGGAGGAGGATCCTTAGAAGACTCCTATTATTTCTTTGCCATTTAGCAGAAGGTGGCACAGACCGTTAAAGCACTGAGCGGCTGAATTTGCAGAACGAAAGGTCCCAGGTTCAAATCCCAGGAGCGGAATGAGCGCCTGCTGTTAGCCCCAGCTCCTGCCAACCTAGCAGTTCGAAAACATGGAAATGTGAGTAGATCAATAGGTACCGCTCCAACGGGAAGGTAAACAGCGCTCCATGCAGTCTTGCCAGTGGCCACATGACCTTGGAGGTGTCTATGGACAACGCCGGCTCTTCGTCTTAGAAATGGAGATGAGCACCAACCCCCAGATTTGGTCACGACTGGACTTAACATCAGGAAAAAAACCTTTACCTTTTTATTAGGGGAAAATATGTCATGAATACCTTTTAATCATTCAGAAGGTTCTTTTATCCCCTTTACAGTGAGACAGAGTATATCACGGAGCAATGAAGATAGACACACAGAGCTTCATTGAGTACACAAACAAAGAGGATATTACATTGGACTCATCATTCACAAACACATAAACATTCCTTCATTCATCATGCATAGTCCCTTCTCCCTGTTTCTGGAGAGAAGAACCGCACATGGGCTAGATTGCGTCCCTTGCAAATCTGCCATTCCACGAATACACCATTGTTCTCCGTCCCTTGAAGAAGAGTGGCGGGTGACTAGATCCTTCCTGTCTGCCACATTTTTGGAAAGTAAAAAGGTCTCTTATATGGCATATTTCTGCTGATATTGTTCCAAATTGTTCAAGAAGTTGTACATGAGTGACAGGATGTTTTGCCAGCTAAAGCATGCTGACTCCATCAATTCTGGACAGATACTAGCTTTACTTCCATCTTAACTGATATTGGTTTAAGTAAGAAGTACTGTTTGAAGTTCCTTAACTTAGAGGAGTCATTGTCTCTGGTAATGTAAACATGTTGTTTTCCATCAAGAGTTAATCATTGTCGGAAGTTCTTATTACAGTAGAGTCTCACTTATCCAACACTCGCTTATCCAACGTTCTGGATTATCCAACGCATTTTTGTAGTCAATGTTTTCAATACATCGTGATATTTTGGTGCTAAATTCGTAAATACAGTAATTACTACGTAGCATTACTGCATATTGAACTACTTTTTCTGTCAAATTTGTTGTTCAACATGATGTTTTGGTGCTTAATTTGTAAAATCATAACCTAATTTGATGTGTAATAGGGTTTTCCTTAACCCCTCCTTATTATCCAACATATTCGCTTATCCAATGTTCTGCCGGCCTGTTTATGTTGGATAAGTGAGACTCTACTGTAGTAACTTTTCTAATCACAGTTCAGCCGTTTAGTAGTTTTCCAAGTCTCAGTATTCCTTAGGATGGCATCTTCAGACTGCATATTTTTATTTATTTATTTATTTACAGTACAGTAGAGTCTCACTTATCCAACATAAACGGGCCGGCAGAATGTTGGATAAGCGAATATGTTGGATAATAAGGAGGAATTAAGGAAAAGCCTATTAAACATCAAATTAGGTTATGATTTTACAAATTAAGCACCAAAACATCATGCTATACAACAAATTTGACAGAAAAAGTAGTTCAATACACAGTAATGCTATGTAGTAATTACTGTATTTACGAATTTATCACCAAAATATCATGATATATTGAAAACATGGACTACAAAAATGCGTTGGATAATCCAGAACGTCGGATAAGCTAGTGTTGGATAAGTGAGAGACTACTGTATTTATATTCCGCCCTTCTTTCTCACCCCGAAGGGGACTCAGGACGGATCACATTATATACATATTGGGCAAACATTCAATGCCATATACACAGAGAACAAAGACAGAGACAGACGCAGAGGCAATTTAACCTTCTCCTGAGGGGATGTTCAATTCTGGCCACAGGGGGGAGCAGCTGCTTCATCATCCACTGCGACAGCACTTCCTCATTCCAATGTCGTAAATTAGTTAAATTTGCCTCCCCACTTTATAAGTGGTACCTTATTTCCTGGATTCAACTATCTTTTGGTTAGCTAGGCAGGCAACGAGCAGGGGCTATTTTTTATTTTTTAATTGACAGGTGCTCATCCTCGCCACGGGCTGGCCTCAACCATACACCTTTCATACAATTTCATGCAAACCACACATCATATTTATCACAAATATTTTGCCAGTCTGTTAAAAAGAAGTCATGGCTAGTTCCTTTGTTGGAAGATGCCTTTTTTACTTTCTAGCAAAGGTCCAAAAGATCTCCCAAACAGCTGGTACAGGTTCAACTGTTTCACTCAAGGCACAAGATGGACAGAAGCCAAAGGAGGGATCCCTTGTCAGTTCTGTGTTTTGCTTCTGATTGGGTTAATGGCCATCTCCCAAAACAAAAGTTGTGATTTCAGAGTATTGTGTCAAGGGGAGCCTCTACACTGTAGAGTTAATGCTGTTGGACATGCCTTTGGGCTCCATGGCTCAGTGCTGTAGCACCCTGAGAGTTGTAGTTTGCAAAGAGAGTTAAGTCCCTCACCAAACTACAAAGCCCACAATTCCACAGTATGCATCCCTGGCAGTTCAAGTGAGGTCAGGATGCATTCTTCCTTCAGTGGGGATGCACCATCAACCAGGTGGTGAGCCTTCCCTGGGGACTCTGTAGTTTTCTATGCATAATTTTGGGCCACGATCCCCCTGCTCTCCCCTTCCCAAAACTTTTGAACCCGGAACAATAACCCTAAGCCTAGCGCTGAGGATCCTTCCTTTGGAGCGAGAGCCAGACTGACAGGAGCCCTCCTCCGCTTGCTTCCCCAAAGGATGCCAAGAGATCAAGACCTGGGACGGCCGCCTGGACTGGACACCTCGGGCCTTGACCTTTGCCCTCGGAGAGACCCTGAGCCTGACCTGCGCAGAAGGGTTCCGTCCTGTTCCGGAGAGTGTCCGTTGTGTTGAAAAGACTAACAGGTTTGGCTGGAACGTCACACCCGTTTGCCAGGCAGAAGAGGGGTCAAGTGCCCCCCCTCCTTGGACCAGCCCTGAGCCAGGCCCCCCACTGACCACCAGCAAGGCTCCGGGAGGGTCTTGTTTGAGGGCAGAGTGGCCCCCCTCCATCTTTGCTGTCGAACCATATAACAAAGAGACCTTTGCCATTGGTGAATGGGTCTGGGTGAGCTGTCGCTCAGAGCAATACGCTGGACGCAGAAGCTGGATCTTGTGCCTCAAGAAGGACGGCCACCCCGAATGGGACACCAGTGGCCTCCAATGCGTTGGTGAGTTGGGGGTCATAGCATCATGGAACCATAGAGTTGGGAGGGGTCTCTACAGGCCATCCAGTCCAGCCCCCTTCTGCCAGGCAGGAAGACACCACCCAAGCCCTCTTGGCAGATGGCCCTCCAGCCTCTGCTTCACAACCTCCAGAGAAGGAAGGGGACTCCACCGGACTCCAGGGAAGCCCATTCCACCGCCAGGCAGCTCTTCCGACCTCCAGGAAGTCCTTCCTCCTGTTGGGACGGGATCTCTTTCCCGGTCATTTGCACCCATGACTCCGTTGTGTCCCAGTCTCCAGAGCAGCAGAACCCAAGCCTTGCCCCCCCCTCCTCCTCCTCCTCCTCAGGATGGCACCCCACCCACCCTGTAAACATGGCCCTCTCCCCCTTCTCCCGGCCTCCTTTTCTCAGGGTAAACATCCCCCGCTGCCCCCTCGGCCGATCCTCAGAGGATCCGTGGCTTCACCCTTGGACCACATTGGTCTCCCTTCCAGCTGGTCAGTGGCCCCTTTTTGCAAGGCCTTCACCCTCTGGGCCTCACCCAACCACACACCCCAGGGTCCCCAGTTTTGTTTTGTTTTTTTGTGTCAGGAGTGACTTGAGAAACTGCAAGTCGCTTCTGGAGTGAGAGAATTGGCCGTCTGCAAGGACGTTGCCCAGAGGACGTTGCCCGGATGTTTTGATGTTTTTCCCATCCTTGTGGGAGGCTTCTCTCCTGTCCCCGCATGGAGCTGGAGCTGAGAGAGGGAGCTCATCCGCGCTCTCCCCGGGTGGGATTCGAACCTGGCAGCCTTCAGGTCAGCAGCCCAACCTTCAAGTCACAAGGCTTTAATCCACTACTCCATCGGGGGCTCAGCATTCCCAGGGTAGATGCTCCATTCTGGGTTTTATTCCCGGGTCTCAGGGAGCTGTCCAAGGTCCTGAACATTAACCCCTGCACCCCAAATCCGCTCAGTTCCTTGCACAGAGGAATGGAAGCCAGGAAGGGAGCCTGGAGTGGGTTCTCTGCAGCCCGGACCCCAAGGGACCCCAGTGCCCAGCTTGGCCTCCTGATGGAGAGGACCTTGGAGGCTGGTTTCTCCATCTTCAGGTGGACATGGAAACCTTCCGTAATAATCAGGTCCTTGTTGGAGGTTCTGGGCTGAGAGGCAAGTGGAAGGGCCTGCTTTCTGCTGACCATCCCTCCTGTGTTTGCTCCTCAGAGAAGCCCCGGGTTTCCAAGGAAGATCTCCAGGCCTCAGCCTCCAGCATCAGGCTCAGATGGGGCTGCAGCCCCCCAGGACCCTGTCCGGGATGGACCTTCCAGGGCTCCTGCCGACTGACCAGACGACCACATGAGTCCTGCAAGAGACACGGAGGGAGACGGCTGAGCACAAGCACACAGAACCAGACCTTACACTGTGATGGCTTGGATCCTTCTTCTTCATATCACGTCATTGTCTATGGAGTCCATGCAAAGGAAGGCAGACAACTCTTGTATGAGGAAGACATCTTGACGCAGGACGGAGGTAAACAAGGTCCGGGGGGGGGGGGGGGTTTGGTGGAACAGCCCTCTGCTCAAAGCATTCACCCCATGAAAGCCCACCCACTCACCTGGAGGCATGTTGGGACCCACTTCTGCGTCCCTTATTAAAAGGCAACCCCCAAACCTCTAGGGTTTCTTTCCAATGAGGTGAGGAGATCAGACACAACAGATGTATTTGATCAAAGCTTTCTCTCTGTCGGCAAAGGAAAAGTGCCAGACTTCTGAGGTGCAGCTTGGTGTATTTCATAGTCAGAGGTTTAAAGCGTGTGCACACAAAGTGTTCCATTCACACCTCTCTTTCCCTTTGGTTCTGTTGGGAATCACCCTGGAGGACTCAAGCCTAGATGTAGTTGGATAGATGATAGAGTTAGATTGAGGGAATCCTTTCCCTGTGTCCAAAGCATGCCTAGACAGGCTTTTCTGTGCTTCACTCTATCCTGTGTACATCACATCCCTTACTTTGAAGTTTGTAGAAATGTGAATCTCCAGGGACACTAACTTCTCATTGGTCAGAATGTCTTTTATGGCCCCAATAAACTGGACCATGAGGTTGGAACCACTTTGGTTCTCTCTTCTCCCTTTGTTCTTCAAGCTAACAAGAAGCATCTCGCCGTCTCTCCTGGCAAGATGTAACTATTTAGATGTTTGTTATTTTTCCTTTCTTATTTTTCCTTAGAAACCAGTCTAGAGTAGACTAGACAGCTCCCAAGCCTTTCTATCTACAATGGAGTTCTTTTTACCTGAATAAATACTTTTTGAACTTTTATTAAGACTCTGCAGTCCATTGCAATCCTAAATGGTCAAAGGCTTCTCTTGCTCACCCCGTGTAAGTAACTGCTGCATTTGAAAGCTTTTGCTTTTGCTACTCTGCTGATTTTTGGTGGCATCTCCCCCAGAGAGGGTTAAATTGAGTCTAACCGCTCAGAGATTACCACAACAGGTTCCCCTCTTGTGCCTCCTTACTATCAATTCACAGCAGCCATTTCCCCTCTTCCTTGCTTGCAGATCATCCAGCTCCGGCCCTTGAACCTTCTCCTCTTTCACTTCACTCCTTCCCTTCTTGCTTTCACTTGAAAGTTTCTATTTCCTGCTCAGACCCCCCCCCCCCTCCAATCGAAACCTTTCCCGGCTTGGTAATTTCACTTTTCCCTGTGCTCAGAAGCATTGGGGTCCATGGGGCCTCCGCGGAACCCCTTGGTCCGTTCTCTGCCCCCCCACTTTCCCAACAGCCTTTGAAAGGTTCCTCTTTCTCTCTCCTCCTCCCCCCCCCCTTTGCCCTCAGCTTATTTTCATTGCTGCAAGCTGAGTTCCTAGGGTCAGAAGGGGTTTGCCCTCTTCCTCATGCAGCCAAGGGAAAAGGAGAGGAGAAGAGCGGTACAAAACCACACACCTGCTGCCTGTCCTGGCTTCTCTTTTCTTCTTAATTTGTAACCTTTGTCCTCTTGGCCATGCATTGACATGGCTCGCTGCCCTGTCTTCCTCTCTGAAGAGTAGGAGCAGGGTGTTGGGATTCACCCTGGACTACTCAAGTCTAAATGTAGTCAGATAGATGATAGAGTTAGATTGAGGGAATCCTTTCCTTGTTTCCAAAGCATGCCTAGATACTAGGCTTCACCATTGTTTCCTGCTTCCCGTCCTATTTAGGTCAGCCCACCCTTTGATGTTCCTAGAAATCTGATCTCTCCTAGGGCTTTGACTTACTTCCCCAATTTGGCCTTTGGAATGTTTATGGCCCTAGAGAAGAAGCGACACACGAGGCTTGGTCGCCATTCCAGCTTCCTGCTTTGTTCCAGAGAGGACGCACCTCTGTCCTCTATTAGTCAAGATGTAGCTATCTAGAGCTTTGTTATTTTAATCCGTCTATGTGTATTAGAACAGGATAGATTAGATAGTTAGGTCCAAACCTTTTCTATCCATCAATGGATTTCTTTTTACCTCAATAAATGCTTTTAAACTTTAAAGCTAACTTTGCATCCCTTTGGCTTCCTGAAGATACAGAGGCATTCCCAAACTCAGGCCCTGTAAGTCTCACTCTGCTGCAATTTTTACTCTGCTATTTTAATGGGAATTTACCTCATAACGAGGGTGATTAGAGCTTAACGGCTCGTCCATTCCCAACACAAGGCTCCCCAGCATGAACTTTATCAGGTGCCTGGTGTAAATAGAGTGTTGTGTCCATTGGGGAGCAGTCGAGAATCACTTAGACTGACCTTCCTTCCTTCCTTCCTTCCAGTCCCAGATGCGCCAGAGAGAGGATCCCTGGACCTGTCCTCCAGGGTCCTGAGGTGGAGGCCACCCTCTCCCTGCAAAGGGGCCATTCTGGGCTACCAGGTAGGAGGGCACTGCCGGCCCCACACCCCTGAAGCCCAGCCCTGGCCACGGAGACCCCAATCTTGGCTTCGTGTGACATGGCTTTGCCCCCCTCCCCCTCCCCTTGCCAAACCTGGTCCTCCAAGGCCTCCCTTAAGGTGACTCCCGGTTCCCGCAGGTGAACGTCACTGGGAGGAGAGCCTACAACACCACGTTCCTGGAGGAGGAGCAAGTGCGCGTCAATGACTCTGTGACGGAGTTCCAGAAGGAGCCCTGGAGGCCCGGCACCAACTACACAGTCACCGTCCAGGCCTTGACCGCTGCGGGGCCCGGACAGGAGCTGCGCTGGGAGATGGAGACCGGCATCGCAGGTGCGGGGAAGCCACACTCACCTCATATTTTAAAAATATGCTGTCATTTGTTCTGGTTGTATTTTGCTTTCACTTCTACGGTAAGCTGCCCATTGGCCAGCCACCAAAACAACATGCCCAGCCCTCTTCTGAGGGTCTTGATAGAAGGAGCCCAAACAGAGCCGGAAGGGACCCAAAGGGTCATCTAGTCCAACCCTATCCTGCTTTGGGGCCTTTTGTGCTGGTGGCCGTGCATTCTCACTGACCTCTGTCCCCCTGACCCCCACAGAGCCGTTCATTCCCCCCGGCGCCAGGGCCCTGGAGGTGCACAACATCTCAGCCTCGGACGGGACCGTCTTCCTGCGCCTGGAGCCCCTCCCGGACCTCCACGGACCCATCAGGTGAGCACGAAGGGGTGGAAGGGATGGGAGTCTGGGAGAAGAGCATGGAAGCATTGACAGCAAATGCAACATGTGGCCAAGACCTCACGGGTGTCCTTCTTGAGCACGAGTCCTCTATTGAGGGTGAGGGGACTCTTTGCCCAATGCACAACCTCTGAGTTCCATTTACAGTCACAGCGGCAGAGTGGACATTTCCTCCGCAGATGGCTGCGCATGGATTTGGCATCCCAATGGCCTCCCCAGTTTGGTGTCAGGATCCTGGGAACAGGAATGACCCCAAGGGCCACCCAGCCCAGGCCCTTTGACCACTTAGGTGGCCCTTCTTTGGGCATCATGAGAGATCCTGTGTCCAAAGTTTGGTCTGCGTCCATCATTAGTGGAGATCTCAATGATCTATGGAAGGTGAAGGTACCTGGACCAAACTTGGGACACAGACCCCCATGACCTACTTCATTTATTTATTTGGGAAATTTCTATATTGCCTTTCTCCAGGGACTTTACATTCTAGTGAGGTTAGGAGGAGGATGGGATTTGCAGTACCTTCTCCCACTTCCAGAGACTACTGCAAACCCCACTAGCCATACAGACCAAGCTTGCCCTACTTTATGTCCCAGTGTGGCTTGGGGAAGATGGACCATGGATGATGGGATTTGCAGTACCTTCACCTGCTTCCACACAACTCTGTGACCCCCACTAATGATGGATGTGGACCAAACTTTGGACACAGATCCCCCATGACCCACTTTACGTCCTGGTGAGCTTTGGGGGAGGATGGACCATGGATGATGGGATTTGCAGTTGACTCACGTTCAGCATGTCATCTACTCAGACTCCTTGGTCCCTTTAAAAAATGGACCGCTTCCAAGCCATGCCACCTCTGAGCCTCTCATTTTTACTGCCAAAGCGTCGTTCTGTGCATTTCTCCCTGTTGAGATCCATTTGGTGGGTCTTGACCACTCAGCTCTCTCCCTGTGAAGGTCACTTTGGGCCCTGACCCCGTCCTCTGGGGCCTGGCCCCTGTTTCCCAGCGTGGCCCCATCTGCTCCCTTTCTCCTTGCAGGGAGTACCAGCTCTTTGTGGCCCCTCACCCGGAGCCGGCCCCCAACGCCAGCGCCTGCCCCTCCCTGCAGCTCCGGCCCTTTGACCCCACGGACGACAAGACCTATGCTGCCGCCGTGATCCCGGCTTCCAACCTGACGAGGCCGATGGGCTTTGTGGTCGGAGACGGGAGGGACCGGCACGGCCTCTTCAATGCTCCTCTGCACGAGGGCAGGAACTACACCGTCCTCCTCCGAGTGGTCAGTCGCTGGAACCAGGTAGGACCGCCCCTTCCCCTGACCACCCCCTCCCTCTCTGGGACATCAGTTTCAGCCAAGTCGGGTCATCCAACAGCTTTGCACGGTCACTCCATGGGAGTCTTCTGTAGAGGAACCAGAAGGTTTTGGGCTGCTTTCTCATCACTAAGGCCCCATCTGCATTGAGCATTCAATGCAGTTCCAAGCCAAGTTCAATCTGCAGCTAGGCAACCAACTCCCAAGAACGTACACCAATGAAAGCCCTTAATGTGCATGAGTTTTCTTTGTGGTTGTGTAATCACCATCCGGGACTTCCAACTGCTTCCAGGATTTCCTACATATATAATCACCTGCACAGCAAGACCACTTTCTTCAACACTAGTTTGAAACTTCATTAAATGGTCAGTGTAGATGTGCCCTAAGTGGCAACGGAGGAGGAGGATCACTTGGTCCCAGTGCTGGCTCATGGTGATTCCTTCCTTGTAGAAGGGGAGGCATTTGTGAAAACAGGGCTATTACTGTCAAAAACTACTTTTTGACATTGGGACTCTAATGGTCGTCAGTTACTCTGGAAAAGTAACTTTGGACTCCTTAGCCAATTGACCTGCACCTTGTGACCTCTGACCCCAAGGGCGGGTCTTCTCACCATGGTGGGGGGTTGTTGTGATGGTTCCATGGGTTTCAGATCCATGGGATCTGGTGGCAGGGCTACTTGGGCCCCCCTTTCCAGCCTTGAAGGACCAAGAAGGGAGGGGCTTTGGCTCGGGCCTTCTAGAGGCCTCCCTGCCTGGACAGCGCCAGAGGTCAGTGGGAGGGGGGCCAAGAGACGGGAGGCCATAGGACTGATCCCTTTCCCTCCGTTGCCATTTCTGCAGGAGGAGACATCCAGCTGCGTTGCCTATGACTTCTCTATGGGTAAGTGGCACAGGACCCTATGTGGATGGTGTGGGGTGGGGAGGGGGCTCAGGGGTCCGGCACCGCTTGGTGAGGCCCCTCTTTTCCAGTCCATCAGAAAAGGGAGGGGTCATTTTCCAAGTGGGTGGAGCGGGCTGTCTTGGAGGGTGTAAAGAGATTAATAAAGCTGCCACCAAATTGTAAAATATTAATAAAGCTGGCACCAATTTGGAAAGAATTTATAACCACTGCCACCAATTTGTAAAAGACTATGAATGTCCAAGGTTCTTTCAGGCAGGGGGAATCTTTTTATCCCACCTCTGCTACCAATTGTAAGATGCAACCACCAAAAGACTCAGGGAGGAAACTTTTTTTTTTAAAATTATTTCTTCTTCTTATTCACTTTAGATGGTAACACACTTGGTTTATAATATATGTGACAGAGGCTTAGATGTTGGAGGAACAATAACAAGTTTATTCAGGCACAAAGCTTAGTGGTTACAATGTTGTTTCTCCTTGGAGGTATTTTTATTAACAGTTACAATGCTAGAATGAGATGAGTCAAACTCCCTAAAGTGTCACTTATTTTACTTAAAGTAGTTAGAACTTCTTTTTCTGCTACTTTTAAAACCACAGTCACCCCTGTGATATGCGATCACAGATTCTCAGTTCCTTACCGGGACACAGGCTACATTAAATAAGACACCAAACTTATTTTAAACCGACTCAAAACTAACAATTGAGTCTCCCTGATCCCCTCAGCCTAGGATCAATCTTCCCTGTGCCTCATCAGAGCACAGACTGAATCCCTTTTTTAAACTCTGCACTTCTTCAACAAAAGGCAGTTGGCTCCGCCTACTTCTCCATGGTAACCAGCCTCTGAGTGCTGAGATGCAATAACTGTAATACTTACCCTTTTAAAACACAAACACACAATTAAACATAACATCTGTAAACCAAAAATTCATACTTCATTACAGAGGGCATCTATCCCACCAAAAGAACCGAAGGCAAAGGATGCAGTTAAGACATTTGGATGAAACATTTCCACAAACACATATTTTCAAAATAAATTGCCATTTTTATTGTGAAGTAAAATATGAATCCTTCCTTAGTGTTTTATCTACTTTTCTCTCTGCTGTACAAGTTAAATGAAAAGGAAAAGGAAGCACCATGGGTGCAGCGACCTGCTTCAGCAGTTTTTCCCATGCTCACATTCATGGATCGGAGTAAATACATTGCACATTTCTTTCTTTGACCCTTTCTGCATTACATGGCAGTGTAGAAGGACCCTTTACTGGTCACTAGGCTTGTGCGCGGAATTTGTTTCTTCCATTTCCTTCGGTGCCTTCTGTACTTCAGGAACACAAAACAGGAAGGTACAAAATCCACCCACAACAAAATCAAGCGGGAGCTGATCTTGGCTCCTCCTCTGCTGTTCGGCACCACAATTTGATCTTTTGTATTAATCTCCCAGCAAACAAAAAGAAAACCATATAGTTGAAGGCTTTCATGACCAGAATCACAGGGTTGTTGTGTGTTTTCCGGGCAGTATGGCCATGACCCAGAAGCATTCTGTCCTGATGTTTCGCCCACATCTACCTCACAACCTCTGAGGATGCCTGCCATAGATGTGGGCAAAACGTCAGAAGAGAATATTTCTGGAACATGGCCAGACAGCCCGGAAAACACACAACGACCCAAAAAGAAAACCCTCATTCCCTTAAAATGACTACCAGTTACCTCTCCTCTAGAGCAGAAAGTAGAAACAGCTGCAAGGAAGCATTAAACCCAAAGCAGAAAGGAGACTGGAGTGTGCCAGGAAAAAAGTGTTTTTTGGAAGGAAGCCCAGGAAGGATAGTTCCAGGTGTCAGGACCCAGGCTGCAGAGCACCAATAACCATGCGCAGAGGCCAGAATCTATCTAATATCTTTATTAAAGGAATATATAAAGTCAGTAAAAACAAGTGTAGAATATAGTTCAGGAGTAGACCTTTCAGGAAAGGTCAATTATAGTCCAGGAAAACAATGTCCAATATGAGATATTAAAGTCCAAAGTTGTAATCCAATAACCGAAACACACACTTTGCCAAGCAAAGTGAGGGGAAATGACAAGGTCCTTTAGTCCATGGAACTTGATGCAAGGCTGGAGAGCAAACTAGATCCTTGGCAAACGAGGCTTGATTCAAGGCAACAAGAAACGAGGAACAAGAACAGGGTCCGTGGCGAAATCCGTGGCGAGGTCCGGGGAACAAGGCAGGGCTGGAACGAGAGCAAGGTCCTGGAAACGGGAGTAGCGTAGTCCACACACAATCTACTCCCGAAGCTGACGAATTGACTCCGCAAGGATTCCTTTGCGGCCAAACATCTATATAGGATCTTGTTTTCCCGCCAAGGAACACTTTCTCTGGGGAACAAGAACCGAAACCTATACTGTGTCCAGGTGCAGGACTCCTTAAACTTTCCCAAGGGAAACAGACTTAATCATCTAATTGTCTGGCAGCTATCCTGGCACTCCGGCGAGTCGCCTCCCGAGCGCTTCTATCTTGATTATAATAAAGACGGCGAGAAAATGGGGGAGATTTCTGCTCAAGGCTTGTTTGGCTGACTTCTTGTGGGCAAACATCTTGCAGCTGCAAGGGCTCCAAATCTGGCAGAAACGGTGGGAAACCCAAGTTTTCCTCTTCATCTGTCACAACAGTACTAGGAACAGGACTACATGGCCCATGAGTCATCACACCAGGAGAGAATCAGTCTTCCTTGCCTAGAAGTGGGAAGCCTCCTGAAAATGCCTTGGAAAGAGTGCGTGGCTGCTGGCATGGTGCGGGCCCAGGAGATAAAGTCTGTGAGCATCTACCTGCAGTGCCTCCTCTAGAGCAGAAAGAGCTCAAATGCCTAAACTGATGGGAAGGGGAGCCTGGAAAGCCCCCCCCCCCAATAATGGGCTGATAGAAAATGGCTCTTTTGGCACCCCAAAGCAAAAACAGATATCTGCCCTCCCGAATTTGGGAGGCTCCCAAAAAAATGGATTGGGGTCTCCACCGAAGGCCGAGACATGAAACGGGCCAAGGTTTACCCAAACTGGAAAAGCCTACTGATCAACCGCTTTGCTCTGGACTTATATCTACAGTAGAGTCTCACTTATCCAACATAAACAGGCCGACAGAACATTGGATAAGCGAATATGTTGGATAATAAGGAGGGATTAAGCAAAAGCCTATTAAACATCAAATTAGAATCATAGAATCATAGAAGAGTAGAGTTGGAAGAGACCTCACGGGCCATCCAGTCCAACCCCCTGCCAAGAAGCAGGAAAATTACATTATGATTTTACAAATTAAGCACCAAAACATCATGTTTTACAACAAATTTGACAGAAAAACTAGTTCAATACGCGGTAACTCTATGTATAAATGACTGTATTTACGAATTTAGCACCAAGACATTGCAATGTATTGAAAACATTGACTACAAAAACATTGACTACCAAAAGACAGACTGCATTGGATAATCCAGAACGTTGGATAAGCGAATGTTGGATAAGTGAGACTCTATTGTATTTTAAACCTCCTCTTCTCTAGTGTCTGATTGGAATAGATACTGGGGTTTTGGGGGCATCAGGCCTCAACAAATAACAAATAACAATTAGCAGCACTAATTATTATTATTTACGCTGGAACTCAATTGACAGACCCAGTCTTTTAGACTCAAACATGCCCATTTGTATTTTATAAGTGTTTTTATGAATGTCTGATGTAATTTAATAACTTTTTAATTGATTCACAATGTATTGTACAATCTTTATATGTGTGTTTTTTTTTGTAAGCCGCCCTGAGTCCCCTATTGGGTGAGAAGGGCGGGATATAAATATTGTAATAAATAAATAAATAGATAAAGAGTATGCCTTGGGCAAGAGGTCCAGGGTGGGCACTTCAGGTGAAGACCCCACCCCATTTCCTCTTAGGAGAGCACAGCCACACGGTCTGGGGATTGCTCCTTTTCCTCCGGCTCTTCCGGATTGTGCCCACCTTCCCTGCTGTGTCTCAGGGTCCCACAGGAGGACCCCCCCCCCATTCTTCGCATGCCCACCTTCCCTTCCAGGACGTGCCCACCTGGCCGGAGAAGGAGAAGGAGAAGGAGGAGGGGTGCTGTGGCCTTTGCCCCTCCTGCTGACCTGCCTCTTGCTGACCTTGGCCCTGGCCTTGCTGCTGCTGCTGGGACTCCTGATGGCCAGGTCAGTGCTGGGGGGGGGGGAGGGAAGGGCTAGTGGTGGGCCTCCTAAAGACATCCAGATCATTTATTTATTTATTATTATTTATTTACAGTATTTATATTCTGCCCTTCTTTCTCACCCCAAAGGGGACTCAGGGCGGATCACATTATATACATATAGGGCAAACTTTCAGTGCCCATATACACATAGAACCGAGACAGAGACAGACGCAGAGGCAATTTAACCTTCTCCTGAGGGGATATTCCATTCTGGCCACAGGGGGGAGCAGCTGCTTCATCATCCACTCTGACCGCACTTTCTCATTAGTTAAACTTGCCTCCCCACTTTTTTTATAAGTGGTACCTTATTTCCTACTTGATAGATGCAACTATCTTTCGGGTTGCTAGGTCAGCAACGAGCAGGGGCTATTTTTTATTTTTTTTAATTGACGGGTGCTCCCCCCGCCACGGGCTGGCCTCGAACTCATGACCTCCTAGTCAGAGTGATTTATTGCAGCAGGCTGCTCACCAGCCTGCGCCACAGCCCGGCCCTAAACTAAACTAAACCTGAGAGACTCCACTGCCTTCTTATGCCCTTCATGGTGGGCTGAGGGGGGTGGGTATGAGTTTCAAAGGCCATTTTTAGTGTATTTACTGTGTTTTAATTCTGTTTTTACCACACTGTTACTATTTAATTGCTTTTCAAGCTCTGTATAAACTTGTCCAGTGTGTAGTGTTAGCTGCCTTGAGTCCCCATGGGGAGAAAGATGGGGCATAAAGAGAATAATAATAAAACTGATCAGAGGGGGCACCTGAGGGTCATCTACTCCAGCCTCTTTTCACCCTGCATCCACTTGCTAGGTGCCGCATTGCTAAAGCCACCCTGGGTCTCCTTGTGGAGAGAAAAAGCAGCATAAATATAAAAATAAACAGACATAACAATAGCAACAACAATAATGAAGATTCCAGTGCCTGCTGTGGTAATCTCTGAGCGGTTAGACTCAATTCAACCCTCTCTGGGGGAGATTCCACCAAAATGCAGCAGAGTAGCAAAAGCAAAAGCTTTCAAATGCAGCAGTTACTTACACGGGGTGAGCAAAGAGAAGCCTTTGACTATTTAGGATGGCAATCGATTGCAGAGTCTCAATAAAAGTTCAAAAAGCATTTATTCAGGTAAAAAGAACTCCATTGTAGATAGAAAGGTTTGGAGCTGTCTAGTCTACTCTAGACTGGTTTCTAAGGAAAAATAAGAAAGGAAAAATAACAAACATCTAAATAGTTATATCTTGCCTGGAGGGACAGCAAGATGCTGTGGTTAACTTGAAGAACAAAGGGAGAAGAGACTGAACCAAAATGGTTCCAACCTCATGGTCCAGTTTATTGGGGCCATAAAACATTCTACACAAACACAAGATAGTCTATGTACAAAGAAAATATGTCCAAATAACATATAATATTATTAAAGTTCCCCGTACAAAGCTCAGTTTGACAGTACCAGACAAAATGAAAAGGAGCAACAGCTCTAACACAAAAGTTATCCAAGTCTGATATTGGTTCCAATGTATATAGGCTTCAGGGATACATAGCCAATGAAAATATCTTCCAAAAATAATGATGGAGCACCGCTCTCAAAAAAGTCTTCGAAAGTAAAGTCCAAATAAAGTCCCAAGTCTACAGGGGTCCCGGGTATTTTTGTACCCTGTTTCAGGGAGAAAATCCCCTTCTTCAGGAGTTGTTATACTCAGCAACAATGAACTTATATCTAAAACAGAACATAGAGTAACAAGTATTTTACCAGCAGTATTAACAGAAGTAAAAGTAACCCATATAATAGTATTATACTTACATAGTGCCTAATTGCTTGCACTGAGTGACTCTGCTTGTGGTGATTTCCACTGCGAGTGATTCTGGAGGTTCATTCAAAGGTTTTTAAAGAGTACTTGGTAATTTAAAGGAAACAACTAAAATTAAGTGATTCATTAAGTCCCTGAGGGGGAAAGGTTTTAAACTTAAAGATCCAGTACATTTCCCTTTGGGATAATAGTTTTTCCAAGTCCATGAAAGGTTTTTGAGTAATGCATTCCAGAGCACAAAATTTAAATGAGGTAGATGAATGCTTGTATTGAGTGAAGTGTGAATATAAAAGAGATTCTGTAGATAAATTTTTGATTCTGGATTTATGTTCAGAGATTCTGATTCTCAAGGGTCTGGTTGCCTTTCCAATATACCAGAGATTACAGTCACATGTCAAGAGGTAGATTACATTGCTGCTATTACAAGTGGAAAAATGTTTTAGTGTGGTACCCACTTTGTTCCTATGATTATATATCTCCTTGGTCTTCCAAGACTGAGGACAACATTTACAGTGACAAGGATAATGGCCTCTCAGGGTGCTCTTCGGTGTACTAATGGGAGCGATTAAATCTGTATGGATAAAAAATTCTCTAATATTTTTAGTACGTCTAATCATTTGGTCTATCATTTGTTCCCACCCCTAAATTTAATGCATTTCGAGCACGAATAGACTTATTTAAACTATTTAGAACCATCCGCTTAAGAGACGTTTTTAAAAACAGCATATCCAACACAACCATAGATCCTTTTAAACCTAAACGTACCTTCTGCCCTTCCACAGACAACATTTACATTAAATGCTGTCAAGGACAGAATGCCACCAGATAAGATTCAACACAGTTTATTAAAGATACAGAACCAAAAATGCTCGTAAAAAACAAAGAGCTAGGCAAACACTCGCCTTCAATATGAAAAGTCACTCAAAAACGGTTCAAAAGATAAAGCAAAAGATAAACCAAAAAATGCTTACTTCAGCCTGGGACTTTAAACAAACAAAAGCTGGTAAACAAAGATTCAATAGAACATAAATACTGGCAGCAGATTCCTCTCTGCTACTCAACAGCTGTGGTTGAGCAACTAAGTTGTTACTCCTCCGTGCAGCGGGCAAACTCCGGGTTCAAACACATCAATCAGGGTTGCAGCGGTCAGCGGGGTCCCAATCCGGTCCGAGGTCGATAGCCAGGTGCAGGCGTCTTAGGTTCCACGAAATCCTCCGATAGCCAAAGAAAGGGTCGTCCAAGATCGTAGTCAGTCAGTCAGTCAGTCAGTCAGTCAGCCAGTCCAGTGTCAATTCCGAGTAGGTAAATAATGTCCGTCAAGAAGACGACGGAGGTCCAAGCTATCAAGATTAAACACAGGTTGCACAACAAAAGCCCACACAGTTCCTCCCGCCGTCTATGCCCAGTGTCCTTGGTAACTTACGTATTCAGCAAACGAAACACACCCGTCTTCAGGAAATTCCCAACAAGATCCCAAGCGTCCGTCCAGATTACCTTGCCCAACGCAATTAGCCCCGGATTCAAGACCCCATTATATGCCAGTTACAACTCCTCATCGCTATCAGCTGTTACCCTAATTCCCGGTGCCTCATCATCATCATCCTCATCAGAGCTAAAACATCTTTGACTACGCCCCACAGCATCCCCAGCTGTGGATCCCGTTGTATCCCTCCAACTTGTCCACGGGTCCGATCCTGCAACCCGCCAGTCGCTTCCCATGCAATCATTACCAGGAACACCCAAATCCTCCCTCACACGAGTCCATTCCATGTCATCCTCCTCTGAGCTAACCACCTCTTCCTCCATTCCCTCGGTAAAACCCTCAAAGGAGTCTTCGTCAGTTGATTCTGCAAATATGTCCCGCAGCCGTTTTCTCTCTCGCTCCTCAAGAGAGTCCGACTCTCGAGGAGTCTTACGACCACGTCTCCCAGTATTGGAGCCAAAAGGCTCAACCATAACAAATGCTTTGAAAAAGTTGTAGCTCTATCATCTATCTGACTACATTTAGGCTGGAGTGGTCCAGGGTGATTCCCAAGAGTGCCCACCCCTAGGAGTGGGCTTCCCTCTTGGCTTAAGGAGGGGGCACTGGCGCTGAAGGCATTGGAAGTCTTTGCAGCTCCGTGCCCCCAACCCAGTCCTTTTGTGCCCAACGCTGCTCCCTGGCTTTTGCAGGAAGAAGAAGAAGAAGAAGCAGCAGAAGACCAAGGTGGAGGTGCCCAGGGGCCACGGGGCCGTCCCTTTGCAGCGGCAGCGCGGAGGTGGGTCTCGGCTGGACAGCAGCCCCGTCCCTCTCAAGCCCCTGGAAGGACTCTTTGGGCTTGGCAGGATGCAATGGCAAGGCCATGGGGCAGGGCTGGGACGGGGCAGAGATTCAGGGGACAGCTTTCAGCTCTGTTGTGACACTGCTTTTGCTGCACACACACACACATATACACCCATGCGTACACACACACAAATATACATACACTAGCTGTGCCCAGCCACGCGTTGCTGTGGTGAAGTCTGGTGGTATGGGAAATAAAGTAGTGAGGAATTGGTGGTAGTTAAGGTCAAGGGTAAAGGTTTTACCTTACATTAAGTCCATTATATTGACTTTTATGACTGTTTTTAATCATGTTGAAGTTTTACTGCTCGGTTTAATGTTTTATCTGATTTGTGCTGTCGTGTCTGGGCATGGCCCCATGTAAGCCGCCCCGAGTCCCTCCGGGGAGATGGGGCGGGATATAAGAATAAAATTATTATTATTATTATTATAAATGGGTTATAGAGCTGTGTGGAAGGGCTTTGAGTCTACACTGCCATATAATCCAGTTCAAATCAGATAATCTGTATTTTATCAGCAGTGTGGAAGAGACCTAAGTGAGGCCTAACTCTGCCTGTCCCCTGGGCTGAGTGGGTTGCTAGGAGACCAAGTGGGCAGAGCTTAGCCTCCTAACTGTCAGCAATTGGATAAAAACAATTATTCCTCTCCCTCTAATTAGGACTTTATTTTTCTTTTCTTTTTGTTGTATGAACGCAGAGGCATGGATGAGGGGTTGTGCTGCCAAGTTTAGTGTTTCTGGGATGTGTAGTTTTGTTGTTTTGTCCTAGGCCGAAATTTCATTACCCTTTTATATATATAGATACATAAAAAGGTCAAGGTCAAGGTTTCCCCTGACGTTAAGCCCAGTCGTGTCTGACTCTGGTGGTTGGTGCTCATCTCCATTTCTAAGCCCAAGAGCCGGCGTTGTCCGTAGACATGTGGTCGCTGGCATGACTGCATGGAGTGCCGTCCATACACACACAGATACATTCATACACAGAGACCCTATGACAGGAACAGGGGCCAAGGCTGGGATGCCAGAGGAAGGAACTGGGGAAGGAGACACAGGCAGACCGCCTCCCAAAACCCACCTGCGGAAAGAGGAGGGGAGGAAGGACGGAGGAATGGTCAAGCTAGAGGGAGGGACAAGGCCCCTGATATGGGGCAGGGCTGCGTGTCCAGCAGCACCTTTGCTTGGTTTTAGCAAGATTTTCCTACTGATCCGTTTCTTCAGATGCACCAACTGTCTGAGCAAAGCAGAAGGCCGTGAGGCTGGCCTGTGACTTCCCTCAGTTGGGACACTAGGCTCGTATAGATGCAGTTTAGAACCGCATTGGCCTTTTGCGCTCCCGCATCACACTTTTGACTCCTGTTCAGCTTGTGGTCTGCTAAGACTCCTAGAGCCCTTCCACACAGAAGCCCTTCCACACATATTCCTCTTGATGCAGCCTAGGATCGTGTTGGCCTCTTGAGCTGCAGCATCACACTCTTGGCTCATGTTCAGCCAAATATATTACTATCATCAAGCCATGGCTATATTCCTTTTCTCCATCTAGTGCCTAGACTCTCATGGATGCAGCCTAGAACCGCACTGACCCTTTTGAGCTGCCATGTCACACTCGTAGTTCATGTTCAGCTTGCAGTCCACTAAGTCCCTTTCCTGGCTTTTCCTATTTATCGTTTCTTCCGATGCACCAACTGTCTGAGCAAAGTGGAACACAGAGTAGGGCTGTGACTTGCCTCAACTGGGACACCTAGAATTGCATTGGCCTTTTGATTTGCCACATCACACTCTTGGCTCATGTTCAGCTTGCGGTCTGCTAAGATTCCTAGATCCCTTACACATGGACTATATAATGGCATCCCCAAACTCCAGCCCTCCAGGTGTTTGGCCCTCCAACTCCCAGAAGCCCTAGCCAGCTTGTTCAATGGTCAGGAATTCTGGGAGTTGGAGGCCTAAATAACTGGAGGGCCGGAGTTTGAGGATGCCTGATAGAATAACACATCTGGACACTATATTCCTATAGATTCAGCCTAGAACCACACTGACCTTTTTGAGCTGCCATGTCACACTCTTGGCTCATGTTCATCTTGTGTTCCATTAAGAAGACCATCCCAAGTCCCTTTCCCGGGGACGGTGCCCAGCCAGGCTTCATCCATCCATCCATCCATCCATCCATCTATCCATCCATCCACCCATCCTTCCTTCCTTCCTTTTCTGCCCAGGGGCAAGCAAGCTGCACACCCGGATCCCGGTGCCGGAGCTGCCGGAGGTGCTGAAGAGGCACAAGCGGGCCGAGATGGAGGCCGCAGTGAACAGGGACGGCGGAGGGGACGACGGGAGTGCCGAGAGTCCAGCGGCCGGGCGGGACGTGGAGTTCCAGGTCTGGGGCCACAGTGTTATTTATTTATTTCCCATACTTGTATCCCCCCCTTCTCGCCCCAAAGGTGATTGAGGGCAACCTCACAGTGGGGGTCCCGGGGCTGTTCTGCTGTTGCTCCTGCCTAGCCCGCGTTGCAGACCCAATGAGACCTGACCCAAAAAGCCATTGGCCGGCTCATTCTCTTCCCTCTTTGCTTCTTCCCACAGAAGCTGGTCTCCGGGCTGCTGCACCCCTGCCTGGCCGGGAAGGAGCCCCAGAACCTGCCCAAGAACCGCTACAAGAGCATCCTGCCCTGTGAGACCCTCCTTGGGACTCTTCTTAGGCGATCTCTCGTAGGCCGAGGATGATGGTCCTCCAGTTATAGGGTATTGGTGGTGTGTCCGTAGGTGGCTGAAGAGACCTATTCTTGACCCGCATGTTCTCCCACTGTGAGGGCATCGGTTTCTAGACGGAAGGCGGTCCCGGTCAGGGTTGGCTTGACGCTCCTTCCTCTTGGCACGTAGAATCATAGAATCATAGAATCATAGAATAGTAGAGTTGGAAGAGACCACATGGGCCATCTAGTCCAACCCCCTGCTAAGAAGCAGGAAATCGCATTCAAAGCACCCCCGACAGATGGCCATCCAGCCTCTGCTTAAAAGCCTCCAAAGAAGGAGCCTCCACCACGGCCCTGGGGAGAGAGTTCCGCTGCCGAACAGCCCTTCTCACAGTGAGGAAGTTCTTCCTGATGTTCAGGTGGAATCTCCTTTCCTGTAGTTTGAAGCCCTTGTTCCGTGTCCTAGTCTGCAGGGCAGCAGAAAACAAGTTCCCTCCCTCCTCCCTATGACTTCCCTTCACATATTTGTACATGGCTCTCATGTCATACGTTTCTCCCTTAAGCCCTCCATTCGTGCCTCTTCGAATTCCTCATCACTGCTGGTCACAGCTGACCTCCAATTAGAGCGCTCAAGGGCCAGGGCTTCCCAGTTCTCAGTGTCTATGCCACCGTTTTTATGGTTGGCTTTGAGCCCATCTTTGAGTCTCTTTTCCTGCCCACCAACATTACGTTCTTGAGTTCAGAGTAGAGTATCTGCTTTGGGAGACGGTGATCTTTGGGCATTCGGACAACGTGGCCTTTAGTCCAGCGGAGTTGGTGCTGTAGGAGCATTGCTTCAATGCTGGCAGTCTTTGCTTCCTCAAGCACGCTGACATTTGTCCGCCTGTCTTCCCAAGAGATTGGCAGGATTTTCCTGAGGCAACGCTGATGGAAACGCTCCAGGAGTTTGGTGTGACGTCTGTAGACAGTCCACGTTTCGCAGGCGTAGAGCAGGGTTGGGAGGGGAATGGCTTTGTAAACAAGCCCCTTGGTCTCTCTACGGATGTCCCGAACCTCAAACACTCTCTGCTTCATACAGGAAAATGCTGCACTCGCAGAGCTCAGGCGGTGTTGTATTTCAGTGTCAATGCTGACTTTTGTGGAGAGGTGGCTGCCAAGGGAGCGGAAATGGTCGACATTTTCTAATGTGACACCATTAAGCTGTATTCCTGGCATCGCAGAGGGATTGGTTTGAACACTTTGGTTTTCTCAATAACCAGTGGGAGGCTGAGCTTGAAGATGTTTAGAGTAGCTTGGAAGCCTTCTTCTGAGTGTGCACAGACTACGTTGTCATCGGCATATTGGAGTTCTATAATAGATGTAGTTGTGACCTTGGTTTTGGCTTTCAGTCTGCTGAAGATTGTGCTGAGATTAAAGGGTAGTTTTGTGGGGCCTGAATGCCCCCCTCAACTTCTTTCCCTGACCCTCTCATTGCAGACGATGGGTCCCGCGTGGTGCTCCAAACCAACGATGGCAAAGCCGACTACATCAACGCCAGCTACATCGATGTGAGTTGGTTTTAGGGGACGGGACCTGGTGGGCAACATCTGGGGAGGGTCCTTTTGTGTGAGTGGGGCTTGGCAAGGCATGGCATCCCATTTGGGGGATGTTCAGGGTCAGGACCTTGGGTGCATCTACACTGGAGAAGGAAGGCAACTTGACCCCACTTTCAGCCTCATCACACTAGAAGAGCATGGATCCACTTCAAATCCAGTTTCTGCTTCCTGCAGAATTCTGGGGCTTGTAGTTTAGGGAAGGGGCCTTTAAAATGCTCAGTCAGACCTCGCCTCACTAAACTACAAATCCCATAATTCTGCAGGAGGCAGAAACTGGATTTAAAGTAGATCCATATGCTGGGAAAGCTGGTCATCCGGATGATATACGAGTCAGGCCTCACCTCTCCTGCTCATCTGTTCGACCACTTACTAGCTACCAAGCGGCACTAACAAGAACGACAGCATAGTCGATCTTATCTGCTGAACCCAGCGGCAATTAAATCTTTATTTACAGGCCTGGAGTAGAGGATGGCCATTGACCCAGCAGGGCTTGGATGCCATTGGTGGGCAACCATTCCCTGCCCTTCCCTTTTGCCCAGGGTGGTGTGGCCACCGTCCTGGGGTCCTGCATGGCAGAGGGTGGAGTAGATGGCCTTTGGGGGTCCTTCCAACTCCATATCCTCCCTGTCCCATTGACTTGGCCAGAAATGCTAAGTGGGATCAGCATTGGGCCATTTCTGTTTGCACACTCTTCTTAATCTCTTGGAGGGGGGAAGATTGGCATGAATGGGTCTCTACTTGCAATGCTCTTCCTTCACAAGGTCTAGAAACTTGTTTCTTCAAAGCAAGCCAGCCAAGCCAAATCCTTGCTTGAGGTCAGCTGCTAATGAGCCTCTTGCTAATGGCTTCTTCTTGCAGGGCTACCGGGCCCCCAAGCGCTTCATTGCAGCTCAGGGTAAGACCACTCTTTTTTAAAATAAGTTTTTATATCTATTTTAATACCAGCTGTTAGGAATTGTGTGAGTTGGAGTCCAAAACACCTAACTTAGGGACATTGAGGATGGAGGGGGGTTGCAGGAAATAGATGGGAGGCCCATGAGCAATGCCCCAAAGCAGTGTCCCCTTTCCGCTTGGCGAGGGTCCCATGGTATTATTATGGGGAGGGGGTCCTATCTCGCCAATGACCACAGAGACAAGCCAATCTTCTTCCCATGGGCCTCCCTGCCTGACCCTTGCCCTCTTGGCCAGGCCCCCTCCCAGGGACGGTGCAGGACTTCTGGCGGATGGTCTGGCAGGAGCGGACCCCGGTCATCGTGATGCTGACGGGCCTCGTGGAGCAGAACAAGGTGAGAAGGAGAGCCCGATTCCCCAGCCGTAAACACCTGCAGAATAATAATAATAATAACAACAACAATTTTATTGCTTACCCGACTCTGCTCATGGCTCAAGGTGAGTCCCAACACAGTCAAAACGCACAAACATCCATCCATTGCATCCATCCACACCTACACTTTTGCTGTATAAAAGACTCTCTTAGCACAGTGGTTCCCAACCTGTGGTCCTCCAAGTGTTTTGGACTTCATCTCCCAGAAATCCCAAGCCTTTGTTAGGAATTGTGGGAGATGAAGTCCAAAACACCTGGAGGACCAAAGGCTGGGCACCACTGAGCTAAGTGGGCCAGAAAGGCATTCAGTGAAGCCAGGCGTGGATCTTAAAGCCTTCTGCAGAATGACATCCACAAGAAGACACGTTTCCATGGCCAGACTTGTCCATTCCTTTGAGACCAGACAAAGGTATTCTTTTGGGACTCTGGTTTGTTACTGTGGGCCTGAAGCTTGGAATTGGGCTCAGATGCAACTTGTTTCCTACTATCTCAACAGGCTATTTATTAATATCACAGACACCTCCAAGGTCATGTGGCCACTGGCATGACTGCATGGAGCACTGCTACCTTCCCGCCAGAGCAGTACCTATTGATCTACTCACATATGCATGCTTTTCAACTGCTTGTTTGGCAGAAGCTGGGGCTAACAGCAGGAGCTCACCCCACTCCCCAGCAGTACTTATTCCATACAGAGGGCAAGACACAAGAATAGTCACAGTGTTCTGTTCCAAGGGTCAATTAGCATGAAGCTCACCAAAAGTCCAACATGCAAAGCCCAAAGCCCAAAGTATGTTTTTAATGTTTTTTAATGCTTGTATAACATATTCTTATTGATTATTGTTCATGGTTTTAAATGTGTTGTTAATTTTTATTGGATTTGTTTGGCATTGAATTTTGCCAGGTGTTGTAAGCCGCCTTGAGTCCCCTCGGGTGGGAAAGGCGGGGTAAAAATGTTCTAAATAAATAAATACAAGATATAAGGTGTTACAAGATTTCCAGCTGAAGCTCTCCATATAATGACAATTGCTGCCAGCACCATGCTGCCACCAGCATCTATTATTTATGCTGCCAGTGGCAAGCCTTTGCAGCAGTGTAGCCCTTCTCTACTTGACCTCCACACCTGTATGGATTCCAGCCTCAGGTGAAGCCAGGCAGGATGACTTAATTCCTGCTCCTCGGTCTGGTCCTGTTCTGACTCTGGCACGTCTACATCAGAAGGGCCCGGCTCCTGCTGAGCATCCTCAGGCTGTTCAGGCATGATCCTGAATTCATCCGCTGGAAGGAAGCCCCTTCCTCCTCGTCCTCATTCAGGACCTGAGCCCTTTTTTAAAACTTAATTCTTATCAAATTTACATCCTCCGCAGCGCAAGTGTGAGCAGTACTGGCCGCCCGACGTGCAAGCCGAGTATGGAGACATCACTGTGACGCTGAGTGACACATGGGCTGCGCCAGGGATCGTGTCCCGTACCTTCAGCCTCAAAAAGGTAAGGAAGAGGAGAGGGCTCAGGGGGATCCCACCCAGTCTCCCCATCCTGGGCCTTTCAGGGCCATTCAGAATCTTCATCCATGACTTGGGCAACAGAATTGAGGCCTGTTGATCACATTTGCAGACAGGACCAAATAGGTCCAAAATGACCTTCACAGATGAGAGAGCCAATGGGTCAAAAGTGTTGTATCCCAGAGTTGGAGCCCCTCTGACCGTAAAGCACCACACCAGTTGAATATTGTCAGCAAGCAGTTTATTGAAGAATGTATAAAAGCCAAGCAATAAAAATGATATACAAGTATAGTCAAAAAGGGTATCTTCAAAATGGAACCATTGGTCCATAACTTCCAAGGCACAAAGATAAAACACAAGGTACAAAATCCAGGCAGAGTAAAATCCCAATATTCAAAACATGAATGTAACAAAATTGGAACCATGGAACTACGTAGAAAACCACCTGGAATCACAGCACAGGAACTTGGCAAGACTGGCATGAATAATCAACGTTGACCACTCTGAGGTGAAAAGCTTTACCTTGTCTCTTGTCCTGCCTCATTCAGTGAGAAGAACACATTCCGTTTCACTTTCCTACCAGATAACACTTTACCTTCCCTCTTTTCCCGAAGATGGACTGACCTTCGAAGGACCTGTGAACTCTCTCTTTGTTTACAAAAGTCTTGTCGTCTATCTTCAAGCTCATTAACTTCTCCATCTGCATCTGATGACTCATCCTCAGAAAACCGATTAGCAGAGAAAACCTGTGGAAAGCTTCTCTCGGGAATGTGGCCTTGAGCGGCCTCCCTCTCTTCCAACAGAAACCTCAGGCTCGAAGCCAAGCCTGTTAAGAACCCCATCGTCCGCATTGCAATCAGGCACAGGCCCAGAAACCTCATTGACATCAGACACATCAGACACTATCACAGGCTGGACTACAACAAAAAGTACCAAAATGCATTTCACCAAGGAGCAATGTATGATGCTGTCGCACCTAAGGTTAGCTTCACCTTGCTAAAGACTCCAGGCAGCACACAGAAGTAGTCTTTTGTAGTTTATTTAGAAGACAGGCAAAAGATAGTTCATAAAAGGTAAAAGTTCAGTTCCAAAAGATAGTTACAAAAACAAGGCTGTAAGCAATGAGTCCATAGGAGCGTGAAACAAGATCCCTTTCAAAGAAGTCCCAGCAATCAGAATATATCCAAACTGTACGATAATACAGGAAAGCAAACTTGGTACAGGAAAGCAGACTTGCTTCTTCTTGATCAAGTGATGAAATTGCATTGACAGAGATCTGTCTTTCAGCAGACTGTTTTAAAAGCATGACATGAAGGCATTTCTTTGCCCTCTGACCTCTTGTTTGTTTGCTATTCGGAGGCTTCTCCACAACCCTCTAAATCCCAGTCTACTAGCCCAATGGAGCTCAGAGTCAAGGCCACTGATCTCGTTAGTGTTATCAGCGAAGACGGAGAGCTACCCTCCCTTTCTGCTTCTTGCACCTGAAAACCTTCATCAGAAATAACATCATCATTTTCTCCCATGGGAACAACTCCCTGCTCTTCATTTCCCACGGCAGGAATACTCTGCACCTGGATCCTGTAATTCCCAACATCAGAGTCATCTTGAAATTCATCTTGAATCTGCTGAATCCCATCATTATGCACATATAACCCAGAATCCTCATCAGAATTACACAAAGACAAAGGCTGAGTCACAACAGATGCTACAGATTGGCAATAGTAATGAAATGCACTTGGGGGGGGGGGCATTGAATAGAGTCCATGAGAAAATGATCTAGGAGTCTGGATGGGCATCACTCGGGAGTGTTTTGATGGTGCCTTCTGGGCAGAAGGGGTGGGTCTGGATGGCCTCTGGAGGCCCCTTCTAGGATGACTCCTCCTTCCTAGCCCCATTGCCTGCCCCTCTTCTTCCACCCCCCCTCCCAGGCTGGAGCTGTGACCCCAAGGAAAGTGGAGCACTTCCAGTGCCTGCAGTGGCCGGACCACGGCCTCCCCCGGGACCCGGCGGGGCTCCTGTGGCTCCTGGAGGAAGTTGACCGGCAGGTGTCCGAAGCCCCCAGTGCGGGCCCCATCGTGGTGCATTGCAGGTAAGGGTCCTGGGTCCGGCGGGGGGGAGGGGTGCAGATTGTGGGAGCGGGTGGGGGCCAGACGGGGGACCCTGCCCCTCTCCTCCTGCTCTCGTCCAGCGCAGGCGTCGGCCGGACTGGGACCTTCATCGCCCTGGACTCCCTGCTGAAGATGGGCCGCTCCGAGGGCCATGTGGACATCTTCCGCTGCGTCCAGAAGATGAGGGAGCAGAGGGCCAGCATGGTCCAGACCAAGGCAAGTGGGCTCTGCCCCCGAGACATCGGGGTGATCCCTAGAATGGGGGTCAGTAGATCCCATTAACCCCTGGGGCCCCAAAGGGATACAACCCTATACCTAAAATTGCATGAATGGCACTTGGGGGGCATGAATGGAAGTGTCATCACGTGTTCCTCGCTTTCTGAGCCGTGGTAGAACACAACCCATAAGGCTAAAGAGAAATGAGGTTGCGCCTCAATGCTAGGAAGGAAGGGTTTTCTGGTAGTAAGGGCTTTTAGGGACTAAAGCATGGAAGTTGGTGCACTATTTATTTATTTATTTATAAATGGTAAATAAATACATAAATAAATAAATAAATTTATTTACAGTGTTTATATCCCGCCCTTCTTTCTCACCCCGAAGGGGACTCAGGGCGGATTACAATGAACATATATATGGCAAACATTCAGTGCCATCAGACAAACAACATACAGTATAGACACACACAGAGGCAATTTTAACATTTCCAGCTTCACGAGGGTATGCTCAATTCTGGCCACAGGGGGAGCTGTTGCTTCACCGTCCACACCGAGTGCTGTACTTCCTCATTCCTTTGCATGTGCTGATGGCAGTTTTATGGTGTTGTAAATTAGTTAAATTAGCCTCCTGCATAAAGCGTACCTAAATTTCCTACTTCACAGATGCAACTGTCTTTCAGGCTGCTTAGGTAAACAAGCCGGGCTATTTAATGGTTGGGGGCTTAACCCAACCCAGGCTTTGAACTCATGACCTCTCGGTCAGTAGTGGTTTATTGCAGCTGGTTACTAGCCAGCTGCGCCACAGCCCGGCCCTACACATCCCTAAGGAGAGGCCACGGGCATCCTTCATCCCAGCCATGCAGAACGAATGACATGAATTAAGGGATGTTATTAAAGTTGGCATGTGGTTATACAGTATTACTGAAAGGGAAGGATAATAAAACATGGTCACAATCAATGGACCATGAGTATGTAGTGCATAGAAAAGCATTGGTGGTTGTGTGTTTAGTATGAGTTGTTATGAATGTTGTTGTGTCTGTTTTAGATTTAGTTTTGTAAGGTGTCGTGGTGCTTACCTTTAGTGACAGAGATCATGAAAATCTCACTTTCTGTGTCATTCTTTTGTTTTCTTTATTTCTGAGTAAAACTTAGCCTTAAAACTAATGAACTATTGTCATCTTTACTTCTATCCTGCCTTTTAACCCCATAGGGACTCAATCGTAGAATGGCAAACTTATTATTTAACCAAGTTTTAAGAGCTTGAATGTATTTTACCTAATTATTACAGGAGTGTTAGGATAGGATGTTTATAGTGTCTTTGTATACTTGTCTTTTGTCTTTTACTATTGATATGGGGGCCACGGTGATGCAATGAACTGCTGGCCTGAAGGTTGGCAGTTCGAATCAGCGAGACGGGGTGAGCTCCCGCTGTTAGTGCTAACCAAGCAGTTCTAAAACATGCAAATGTGAGTAGAGCAATAGATACTGCTTGGGCGGGAAAAGGCAAAAAGATGCTCTAAGCAGTCATGCTGGCCACATGAGCAGGAGGTGTCTATGGACAACGCAGACTCCTTGGTTTAGAAATGGAGAAAATCACTTCCCCCAGAGCCAGAGATGAACTCGATCTCCAGAGCCGAAAATGAAAGGAGAAGCCTTTGTCTTTGTCTGTGTATTTGTGTCTCGTTGTATGTTACTGTTACAAGGCATTAAATGTTTGCTTGTGTCTGTTTATGTGCTGTAATCTGCTCTGAGTTCCCTCGGGGAGAAGGGCAGAATATACGAGGGTTGAATGAAAAGTAATGCCTCCACCTTCGTAATTAGTAACATCTGACTTGCGTGACAAACAAAGACTTGGACGTCCTGTGACAGCAACCACCAAGTTTCACAAGCAAAAGGTTGACAGATTGATTCAGGAGGATCGTGGTATCACTCGGAGAGAAATTTCAAGCATAATTGACATTTCACAAGAACGTGTGGGTCACATTATTGCTTTGCGTGGCTGTCGGAAAATCTGTGTACGATGGGTCCTGTGAGACACCGGTTGCAGAAACAGAGTGTCGACTTCTTCCGTGACGGCTTCAGAAAACTTGTTCATCGTTGGCAGAAATGTATCCCATTGCCTGGTGATTATGTGGGAAAGTGAATAGTGGTCGTTAAAGAGCACATTCTAAGGATTATTTCTGTGTCTGATTTATTAAAATATTCCCATTCAAACCCAAGTAACGAAGGTGGAGGCATTGCTTTTCATTCAACCCTGTTGTTGTTGTTATGGTCAGAGGACTAATCAATAAAAAAAATCTATTTATATAACACATCTAATAGAAATTTACCATAAGACAGATGGAAACTTTTTTTTTTAAATAATCACAATTCAATGTTTGTGAGTGGATGCAAAGCGGAAACTCAGCAGCAGCAGTGGCCTTCTTTTCTGGGTCTGGGGTCTGGACCTGAACCTGCTTCTTGCTTCCCTCCTCTCCCCGCAGGGCCAGTATGCCTTCCTCTACGAGGCCTTGCTGGAGGGGCTGCTGTGCGGGAACACGGGGGTCCCGGTGGAGGAGGCCCATGCCCACGCCTCCCGCCTGGAAGCCCCCAGCGAATGGGGCCCGGGGTCCGGGTTCGCCCAGGAGTTCCAGGTACCCAAAGGGAAGGAGAAGAAGAAAGGAGAGGGAGGGGCTCTGGGCACTTGCTGGTTATGTTAAGAATTTTTTACTTGTACAACAGGCATGAGCAAACCTTGGTCCTCCAGGTTTTTTGGACTCCAACTCCCACAATTCCTAACAGCCTACAATTGCATTACTTTATCCCTGTTGCTTGGGATTACTTTGTAGGCGCATCAAAAAATAAAATTGCCTCGTGGTCACATCAGCCACTGAGGCTTGTCTAGTTATTCTGACGTTACAATTGATCATGAATATCATACAAGCATGCAATAATCGCAGAATATGTTTGACTTATAAAAAAATAATAACATGTTACTGGATCCAGGCTGATCTTGGAAGCAAAGCGGGGTCAGCCCTGGCTCGTCTTCTGATGTGTGAGAATTGGCCATCTGCAAGGACGTTGCCCAGAGGACCTTGCCTGGATATTTGATGTTTTACATTCCTGTGGGGGGGCTTCTCTCATGCTCCTGCATGGGAAGCTGGGGCTGACAGAGGGAGCTCACCCGCTCTCCCCGGATTTGAACTGCCGACCTATCGGTCAGCAGTCCTGCCGGCACAAAGGGTTTAACCCACTGCACCACCGGGGGCTCATCCCCTCTGTTTCAGAGGAAGGACTTTACAAAATCGCCTCTGAGGATTCCTTCCCTGCAGAATTCACTGGGATGTAAGAAGTGCTCTGGGGCCACACTTTCTTAATGTGTTGCTGCCTTTGATGGGCTGGGAAGAGGGGCAATGCTTTGGGGGCTGACCGGCCCCTTCTTTCTGTTGGGAATCACCCTGTTCTACTCAAGTCTAGATGCAGTCAGATAGATGATAGAGTTAGATTGAGGGAATCCTTTCCCTGTGTCCAAAGCATGCCTAGACAGGCTTTTCTGTGCTTCACTCTATCCTGTTTACGTCACATCCCTTACTTTGAAGTTAGTAGAAATGTGAATCTCCAGGGACACTAACTTCTCATTGGTCAGAATGTCTTTTATGGCCCCAATAAACTGGACCATTTTGGTTCTTTCTTCTCCCTTTGTTCTTCTAGCTAACAAGAAGCATCTCGCCATTTCTCCTGGCAAGATGTAACTATTTAGATGTTTGTTATTTTTCTTTCTTATTTTTCCTTAGAAACCAGTCTAGAGTAGACTAGACAGCTCCCAAGCCTTTCTACCTACAATGGAGTTCTTTTTACCTGAATAAACACTTTTTGAACTTTATTGAGACTCTGCAGTCCATTGCAATCCTAAATGGTCAAAGGCTTCTCTTTGCTCACCCTGTGTAAGTAACTGCTGCATTTGAAAGCTTTGCTTTTGCTACTCTGCTGATTTTGGTGGCATCTCCCCCCGAGAGGGTTGAATTGAGTCTAACCGCTCAGAGATGACCACAACACTTTCCTCCCTCTGCCCCTTCTCCAGGCCCTGGAGCGCCTCTCGGAGCTGTTCAGCCTCGCTCCCCGGACAGAAGCCCAGAAGCCCTGCAACCAGACCAAGAACCGCAGCCCAGAAATACTGCCAGGTGAATGGGGAGTGGGCTTGGGCAGTGGGAGGGTCCTGGTCCGGCCAGCTCCCTCTGGTCAGTGTGGCAGGAAAAGAGACCCTGGCTCAACATTAGGAAAGGACTTCTTGACAATTGGAACTGTTGGGCAGTGGAATATGCCGCCGGCGGGGAGGGTAGTAGAGTCTCCTGCTCTGAATGGAGCAGAGGCTGGATGGCCATCTGTTGGGAGGGCTTGGATTGTGTTTTCCTGCTTGGCAGAATGAGGTTGGACTAGAAGATCTTTTGGGGTCCGTTCCAATTCTTGTGATATATAGACTGCCTGGGAGTTCAATGGAGTCTCCTTCTCTAGAGAATTATAAGCACAGGCTGGATGGCCATCTATCGGGAGGGCTTAGATTGTGTCTTCTTGCAAGGCAGAAGAGGGGAGAGGGGCTTGGGAACTCAGGATTTGGAGCCCAGTGGGATGTTTTGGGTGGCCATCTGATAGGAGGGTTTGCATTATGCCTTCCTGATCGGCAGAAGGTGGTTTGGACTGGATGGCCTCTGGGAGTCCCTTCCAACCCTAGGATTCTAGGACTCACAAAGCCACGAAGGGGCCCACCGCTTTTGTTGGCATCCTCTGAGGCATGTGCCCTTAGGACAGGCATGGGCACACTAAGACCCGGGGGGCCGGATGCAGCTCTCTAGGTGCTTACTTCAGGCCCCTCCTCATTTCCCCTGTCCTCTTGGCATAAAGCCACGGAGGCCCGCCACATCTTTATGCAGAAAGGATGGAGGAGGAAGGCACGCAGTAGCTAAGAGCCATCTGGAGTGCTCTCAGCCATCACATGCCTCACCTCCTGGAATAAGCTCCTGTGAGCAGCTTGTCCTTCTGCTGGGAGGACGACTAGAGGAAGGCATGCAGCTGCTGAGAGCTCTCCAGAGCGCTCTCGGATGTCGCCTGTCTCACCCTCGTCCTGGAATAATGCCGAGAGGACAGCCCAAAGATCGAGGGAGGAGTTTCGGGGAAGTCGCCACATGTCTTGTTTTCCCCCCAGCATAAGGATGGGGTGAGCTGCTTGTCCTTCTGCTGGGAGGATGGCTTGAGGAAGGCATACAGCTGCTGAGAGCTCTCCAGAGCGCTCTCGGATGTTGCCTGTCTTGCCCTCCTCCCAGAATAATGCAGAGAGGACAGCCCAAAGATCTAGGGAGGAGGATCTGGGGGGTTGCCTGTGCATTTCAGGGAATCCTTTCTCTGTATTGTTTTCCCCCCCAGCATAAGGATGGGGTGAGCAGCCTGTCCTTCTGCTGGGAGGACCGCTTGAGGAAGGCATGCAGCTGCTAAGAGCTCTCCAGAACGCTCTCGGATGTCACCTGTCTCACCCTCGTCCTGGAATAATGCCGAGAGGACAGCCCAAAGATCGAGGGAGGAGGATCGGGGCGATTGCCACATCCCCCCCCCCCCCGGCATAAGGATGGGGTGAGCAGCCTGTCCTTAAGCTGGTAGGACGGCTTGAGGAAGGCATGCAGCTGCTGAGAGCTCTCCAGAACGCTCTCGGATGTTGCATGTCTCGCCCTCCTCCCGGAATAATTCCGAGAGGACAGCTCAAAGATCGAGGGAGGAGGATCGGGGTGGTCGCCACATGTCTTGTTTCCTCCCCGGCATAAGGACGACGTGGGTAGCCTGTCCTTCTGTTGGGAGGATGGCTTGAGGAAGGCATGCAGCTGCTGAGAGCTCTCCAGAGCGTTTTCGGATGTCGCCTTTCTCATCCTCCTCCTGCCATCGGGGCAGTTACCACATGTCTCATTTTCCTTCCATCATTACGATGGGGTGAGCAGCCACATCCTTGTGCCAGGAGAACAACCTGAGAATGACCCACCCCCTCCTGACCCTGCCCTCTCCCAGGCCCCCCCCCCCGGTCCATCCCACCCAGCGTGTCCCTGGCTACCTTCTTTCCCAGCCCTTCCAGCTGGGCCCACAATGCGGCCCCAAGGCAAAAAAGTTTGCCCATGCCTGCCTTAGGAGGAGGGTTCTTTTGTCTTTTTGGAGGTCAAGAGGGGCACCTGTAGGGTCCAGGGGCTGGTCATGGAGCCAGGAACCCCATGCCAGGCCCCTCCCCACTTCACTCTCTACATCCTGTTGTCCATCCCTAATTTTGTCCATTTCCTCCTCCTCCTCCTCCCTGCAGCGGACGGCAGCCGCCCCCTCCTGATGTCCTCCCTGAAGGCCGACGGCACCCCGGGATACATCAACGCCACCTTTGTGGACGTAAGCCCTTGGAATTGACCGCCGACCCTCTGCAAACATCCCCCAGGAAATGACAGGCAGGAACTTGGGACAAACCTACTCATTCAGTAGGGCTAAACCTGCCCACCACGTCTTGGCCAATTGAATTATCTCCTTCCCTTCCTTGGAGCCACAGTCAGGAACAGTTTGCATTGGATTCAAAAGTTGATGCTGTAATAGTTGTTGGGCAGCAGATCCCACCTATGGGTGACGATGTCGGGTGCGGGCTGCTGGGAAGTGCAGTCCAATGGCACCCGAGGGATGGGCTCCCCTATCCCTGCCTCTATTTAATGTACAGTAGACCCAACATAAACGGTCAGGCAGAATGTTGGATAAGTGAAAATGTTGGATAATAAGGAGTTGGGTGGGGCCACAAATGGCTGGCCAGGACTGGGATGGGCGGAGTTACGAGCGCCTGCAGGACACAGGGGGCGGGGCTAGAGGAGGGGGTGGGGCCTCTTCCCAAGTACCTGATGGGGCTGAACCTCTATACCCTGCCCCCATGTCCTAACAAGCGCCTCAGGGGAGATATAGAGGCTCAGCCCTGTCTCGGGCTCTTGGGAAGAAGCCACGCCCACTCCTCTAGCTCCACCCTTTAGACTAAAAGGCCTCTCAGGAGAAATATAGAGGCTCAGCCCTGTCTCGGGCTCTTGGAAGGAGGCCCCGCCCCCTTCCCTAGCCCCGCCCTCTGTGTCCCAACAAGCGCCTCAGGAGAGGTATAGAGGCTCAGCCCTGTCTCGGGCTCTTGGAAGGAGGCCCTGCCCCCTTCCCTAGCCCCGCCCTTTAGTCCTAAAAGGCCTCTCAGGAGAGGTATAGAGGCTCAGCCCTGTCTCGGGCTCTTGGAAGGAGGCCCCGCCCCCTTCCCTAGCTCCACCCTCTGTGTCCCAACAAGCGCCTCAGGAGAGGTATAGAGGCTCAGCCCTGTCTCGGGCTCTTGGAAGGAGGCCCCGCCCCCTTCCCTAGCCCCGCCCTTTAGTCCTAAAAGGCCTCTCAGGAGAGGTATAGAGGCTCAGCCCTGTCTCGGGCTCTTGGAAGGAGGCCCCGCCCCCTTCCCTAGCCCCGCCCTTTAGTCCTAAAAGGCCTCTCAGGAGAGGTATAGAGGCTCAGCCCTGTCTCGGGCTCTTGGAAGGAGGCCCCGCCCCCTTCCCTAGCTCCACCCTCTGTGTCCCAACAAGCGCCTCAGGAGAGGTATAGAGGCTCAGCCCTGTCTCGGGCTCTTGGAAGGAGGCCCCGCCCCCTTCCCTAGCCCCGCCCTTTAGTCCTAAAAGGCCTCTCAGGAGAGGTATAGAGGCTCAGCCCTGTCTCGGGCTCTTGGAAGGAGGCCCCGCCCCCTTCCCTAGCCCCGCCCTTTAGTCCTAAAAGGCCTCTCAGGAGAGGTATAGAGGCTCAGCCCTGTCTCGGGCTCTTGGAAGGAGGCCCCGCCCCCTTCCCTAGCTCCACCCTCTGTGTCCCAACAAGCGCCTCAGGAGAGGTATAGAGGCTCAGCCCTGTCTCGGGCTCTTGGAAGGAGGCCCCGCCCCCTTCCCTAGCCCCGCCCTTTAGTCCTAAAAGGCCTCTCAGGAGAGGTATAGAGGCTCAGCCCTGTCTCGGGCTCTTGGAAGGAGGCCCCGCCCCCTTCCCTAGCCCCGCCCTTTAGTCCTAAAAGGCCTCTCAGGAGAGGTATAGAGGCTCAGCCCTGTCTCGGGCTCTTGGAAGGAGGCCCCGCCCCCTTCCCTAGCTCCACCCTCTGTGTCCCAACAAGCGCCTCAGGAGAGGTATAGAGGCTCAGCCCTGTCTCGGGCTCTTGGAAGGAGGCCCCGCCCCCTTCCCTAGCCCCGCCCTTTAGTCCTAAAAGGCCTCTCAGGAGAGGTATAGAGGCTCAGCCCTGTCTCGGGCTCTTGGAAGGAGGCCCCGCCCCCTTCCCTAGCCCCGCCCTTTAGTCCTAAAAGGCCTCTCAGGAGAGGTATAGAGGCTCAGCCCTGTCTCGGGCTCTTGGAAGGAGGCCCCGCCCCCTTCCCTAGCTCCGCCCTCTGTGTCCCAACAAGCCCCTCAGGAGAGGTATAGAGGCTCAGCCCTGTCTCGGGCTCTTGGAAGGAGGCCCCGCCCCCTTCCCTAGCTCCGCCCTCTGTGTCCCAACAAGCCCCTCAGGAGAGGTATAGATCCTCAGCCCTGTCTCGGGCTCTTGGGAAGAAGCCACGCCCACTCCCCTAGCTCCGCCCCCTGTGTATCCTAACAGGCACCTCAGGTGCTCAGCCCTGTCTCCGGCACTTGGGAAGAGGCCCCGCCCCTCCCCTGGCCCCGCCCCCGTGTCCTAATAGGTGCCATCACCACCCCCCTGGATCACTCCAGCGCCCACCAGGGGGTGGTAGCACCCACTTTGAGAATCACTGATCTAGAATATATTTTTATAACATGGAAATCAAATCCTTGTTTTCTTCCCACAAAATATTTTCCAACTCTTATTTCTTTTTTGCGAACCCAATTTTATTGTCTTTATGGCCTAGATATATCCTGTAAGTGATGATAACTAAACCAGTTATGTGTCCCTAACAATATAAAATCTACCAGTAATGTCCGGTTGACCCCTCCCCTCCTCCTTTCCAGGGCTACGGCCAAGGCGAGCGCTTCCTGGCCACGCAGCTGCCCCTCCCGGAGACCCAGGCCGACTTCTGGGCCTTGGCCTGGGACTACCACTGCCGGACCCTGGTCCTGCTGGACTCCCCCTCGGACCTCGACCAGGTCAGTCTCGGACACAAGGCTCCGGCCAGGGTTGGGGGGGGGGGCTGCCACACCTGGAGACCCCCGGACCCTTCCATGGGGCAACAGGGGCTGCAAGAAACGAAGGAAACTGTTGAGACCCAAAATCTCTAGTATCTATTTCCAATCAGACACTAGAGACAAGGAGATTTAAAATATCATTTAATTGATTTATTTATCATATTTATATCCCGCCTTTCTCACAAATGGCACTACATAGTGCCTACAGCATAAAACATGAGAAAGTTACATTAAAATTAAAATAAGCATACATAAAATACACAGTAGAGTCTCACTTATCCAACATAAACGGGATGGCAGAACGTTGGATAAGCTAATATGTTTTAGAATAAGGAGGGATTAAGGAAAAGCCTATTAAACATCAAATTATGTTATGATTTTACAAAGTACGCACCAAAACATCATGTTTAACAACAAACTTACAGAAAAAGCAGCTCAATACACAGTAACGTTATGTAGTTACTATACAGTAGAGTCTCACTTATCCAAGTCTCGCTTATCCAAGGTTCTGGATTATCCAACGCATTTTAATCTTTTAATCTATGTTAATTTTATCAATATTTATATGTATGTATTTTTATCCTTTACAATTTTATCTTGTAAATCGCCTAGAGCATCTTGGATGGAGGGCGATTAATAAGTAATTAAATGATGATGATGATGATGATGATGTTTTTTGTAGTCAATGTTTTCAATATATCTTGATATTTGGTGCTAAACTAGTAAATACAGTAATTTCGACATAACATTACTGCGTATTTAAACTACTTTTTCTGTCAAATTTGTTGTATAACATGATGTTTTGGTGCTTAATTTGTAAAATCATAACCTAATTTGATGTTTAATAGGCTTTTCCTTAATCCCTCCTTATTATCCAAGATATTCGCTTATCCAAGGTTGTGCCGGCCCATTTAGCTTGGATAAGTGAGACTCTACTGTATTTACGAATTTAGCACCAAAACATTGCAATGTATTGAAAACATTTACTACAGAAACATTGACTACAAATAAAGATAGAATTGCATAAAATGAACTTACGGTAACAACATTGTCGGAAATTAAATGCATAAAAAAATCAGTCCTTGCTGCCTAGGGAAACAGCTGTGGATCTGGGCGGGAGGCAGACTGCGTTGGATAATCCAGAACGTTGGATAAGCAAAGGTTGGATAAGTGAGACTCTACTGTATTTACGAATTTAGCACCAAAACATTGCAATGTATTGAAAACATTTACTACAGAAACATTGACTACAAATAAAGATAGAATTGCATAAAATGAACTTACGGTAACAACATTGTCGGAAATTAAATGCATAAAAAAATCAGTCCTTGCTGCCTAGGGAAACAGCTGTGGATCTGGGCGGGAGGCAGACTGCGTTGGATAATCCAGAACGTTGGATAAGCAAAGGTTGGATAAGTGAGACTCTACTGTATTTAAATACAATCCCATGTTAAGACACAGCATCCAAAAAGCAAGGTCTAAGGCCAATCCAGAGTCAATTCCACTTATTATTTCAAGTAAACTTATTGCACAACTACAATACAATACAATAAAATACAATAGTTTAATCTGCAGCTTTATTTCGACCGGCCGGGCCTCCGGAGTGGATCACTCCAACTCAAATTCCCGAAGACCTGTTCACACGAGACATTTATACTGTTGGCATACTTTCAAAGTATTCCAAGGCACTACACATCTTATTTGTACAGAAAAATCATGGAAGATGGTGCCTAAGGAACAGTAGCTTTTCTCTGGCTTAAAACTGCTCAAGCCAGTAAAAGGGAACATAGTACTATTGTGTTGTCGAAGGCTTTCATGGCCAGGATCACAGGGTTGTTGTATGTCTTTCGGGCTGTGTGGCCATGTTCCAGAAGCATTCTCTCCTGACGTTTCGCCCACATCTATGGCAGGCATCCTCAGGATGCCTGCCATAGATGTGGGCGAAACGTCAGGAGAGAATGCTTCTGGAACATGGCCACACAGCCCGAAAGACATACATAGTACTATTGCTTTCTTGATCCCATGGCGCCCCCTACTGTCTCAAACAACATCATGCAGGCGGAAAGGTCTGTATGATCTTTCTGACACCCTTTCAACTGTAACAACAACAACAACAATAATAATACCTTTATTTTTCTATCCCGCCTCCATCTCCCCACAGGGACTCGGGCTGGCTAACACGGGGCCAAGCCCAAAAAACAGATAACGAGCAAAATAAAACGCAATGCATGTAAAAACAGCATATTCAACCCGATAAGACACATTAAAACCAAAGTAATCTATATCTATATACAGTAGAGCAGGGGTCCTCAAACTTTTTAATCCGAGGGCCGGTCCACAATCCTTCAGACTGTTGAGGGGCCGGATTATCATTTGAAAAAAAATACAAACAAATACCGATGCACACTGCATATGTCTTATTTGTAGTGCAAAAACAACAACAAGAAGAAGAACAATGAAAGAACAATACAATATTTAAAAATAAAAACAATTTTAACCAACATACATTTATCAGGATTTCAATGGGAAGTGTGGGCCTGCTTCTGGCCAATGAGATAGTCAAGTTAATTAGGGTTGTTGTTGTTGTTGCCTTCAAGTCATTTCAGACTTTGGGCGAGCCTAAGTCTAAAATGTATTTATTTATTTATTATTTATTTACTGCATTTATTTACTACATTTGTATCACACCCTTCTCACCCCAAAGGGGACTCAGAGTGGCTTACAAATTATATGTACATACAATATATTATATTATTAGCATAGCACAATATTAGCATTATATATTACTATATTGAACTATACCACTATACTGTAATATTATTAGTATAGAATATAATATTATTATATGATATTATTAGTGTTATATTGTATTACAGTATAATATTATTATCAATATTATATGTATATACAATATATTATATTATAAAACTGAGGGCGGGGGCCAGGTAAATGACCTCGGAGGGCCGCATCCGACCCCGGGCCTTAGTTTGGGGACCCCTGCAGTAGAGTCTCACTTATCCAAGCCTTGCTTATCCAAGCTTCTGGATTATCCAAGCCATTTTTGTAGTCAATGTTTTCAATATATCATGATATCTTGGTGCTAAATTCATAAATACAGTAATTACTACATAACATTACTGCGTATTGAACTGCTTTTTCTGTCAAATTTGTTGTAAAACATGATGTTTTGGTGCTTCATTTGTAAAATCATAACCTCATTTGATGTTTAATAGGCTTTTCCTTAATCCCTCCTTATTATCCAAGATATTCGCGTATCCAAGCTTCTGCTGGCCCATTTAGCTTGGATAAGTGAGACTCTATATATAAAAGGGTAATGAAATTTCAGCCTAGGACAAAACAACAAAACTGCACACATCCCAGAAACACTAAACTTGGCAGCACAACCCCTCATCCATGCCTCTACGTTCATACAACAAAAAGAAAACAAAAAGAAAGTCCCAATTAGAGAGAGAGGAATATTTTTTTATCCAATTGCTACCAGTTAAAAGGCTAAGCTCCTCCCACTTGGTCTCCTAGCAACCCACTCAGCCCAGGGGACAGGCAGAGTTAGGCCTCACTTAAGCCTCTTCCCCACTGCCTATAAAATGCAGATTATCAGATTTGAACTGGATTATATGGCAGTGTAGACTCAAGGACCTTCCACACAGCTATATTACCCATTTATAATCTTATATTATCTGCTTTGAACTGGATTATCTTGAGTCCACACTGCCATATAATCCACTTCAGTGTGCATTTTATACAGCTGTGTAGAAGGAGCCTCATGTAATCCAGTTCTAAGCAGACAATATAAGATTATAAATATACAGTAGAGTCTCACTTATCCAACATAAACACCCCGGCAGAACATTGGATAAGTGAATATGTTGGATAATATGAAGAGATTCAGGAAAAGGCTATTAAACGTCAAATTACGTTATGATTTTACAAATTAAGCACCAAAACATCATGTTATACAACAAATTTGACCAAAAAAGTAGTCCAATGCGTGGTAATGCTATGTAGTAATTGCTGTATTTACGAATTTAGCACCAAAACATCACAATGTATTGAAAAAATTGACTACAAAAAATTGACTACTAAAAGGCTGACTGTGTTGGATAATCCAGAATATTGGATAAGTGAATGTTGGATAAGTGAGACTCTACTGTAATATGAAATATTTACTGTGGTATAATAATACAGAGCAATATAATCTCTAAAACCAGGACAGTAAATAAAGAGCAATACTCTGAAAGCAGGGAAATTGGGAATTCCAGAAAGGAAACAATCAGGGCCAGCTAACACCTCCCAAGAAAGGATTCCCCCAGGGAGGAAGCAGCCGGCTTTGAAGCTGCAAGGCCATTAAATGCTAATCAAGGTGCCTAATTGCAGCATTCATACCTGCCACACTGAAACTATTAATTGCTATTCAAACTGGCCAACTGAGGATTCCGCAAGGTAGAAAGTGGCCAGGCTTGCAAGCAGCAAGGCTATTCAGTGCTATTCAACCTGGTCAACCAAGATTTCCCCTAGATAGAAAACCCCCAAGCTCTGAAGCCACGAGGCTACTCCATCCCATTCAACCAGGCCTAGAAAGGATGCCCGATGTAGAAAGCGGCCAGGCTTTGAAGCTGCAAGACTATTCAGTGCAGTTCAAGCTTGCCAAACAAGGATTCCCCTACAAAGGAAGGAGCCAGGCTTCAAAGCGGCTCTTTGATTGAGGGTGCTACTCCAGCTACTCCAGAAAACAGCCAGGCTTTGAGGCTGCAAGGCTATTCACTGTTATTCCACCAGGCCAATAAATGATTCCCATAAGCCACAGCGTGTGTGGCTGGGCAAAGCTAGTACAATATAATAACAGTAAGATACATTTAAAACATAAAATGACAACATAAAAGGACCAACAATTAATATGATAATATTAATATGATAACGTAATATGATAACGTCGACATGGTCCGATTGAAGGCTGAAGCATGTTTTAATTGTTATAATGTATTTTAATGATGTATTGTTATAGTTTTAATTGATTATATGTACTGTTTTTGTTTTATTATTATGTTCTTGGCATTAAATGTTGCCAACTGTTGTAAGCCGCCCTGAGTCCCCCCCCGGGTGAGAAGGGCGGGGTAGAATTGCTGGAAATAAATAAATAAATAATTTATTTATAATAAATAAATAAATATTATTTATTATAATATTAATAAAATTGGGGGGGGGGGACGGGACGGGACGGGACGATTGAGCCAAAAGTGCAAAGATATGTATTGTAATGGCATTTGGGAGCGTAAAAGGAGAAAGTGCTAGCCATTCTCTAAGAGAATAGGAGTGAGGTAGGAATCCAAGTAACGGTCCTTAGAGCCACAGCCGATAGGCTCATGTGGATGGAGGGGGCTCCAGGGGTCATCTAGCCCACCCCTGACGCCTGTGCAGGGAACCCACACAATGAAAGTTTCCCAAAGAAGCAGCCATTTAGTCTCCGCTTAAAACCGAATGGTCGGCCGTACTCCTCCTTGCTCTCAATGCTGACCGGCCCCTTCCCCTCTCGTCCAGACGTGTCCGGCATTCTGGCCTGCGTCCAGCACGTCCACTCACGGCGTCATCACTGTTGCACTTTCCTCTGAGGAGCCGCGGACTGGATACACCGTGCGTGGGCTCTCCCTTTCCAGCGCTCAACAGGTGAGGCTGTTTTATCTCTATATATAAAAGAGTGATGGCATCACGGCAAACCACAAAACAGCAAAACTACAGGCCGCCCAACCTCGAAATTTGACAACACAACCCATCATCCATGCCTCTAGGTTGATACAACAAAAAGAAAAGAAAAATAAAGTCCTACTTAGAGGGAGAGCAATAATTGTTTTTATCCAATTGCTGCCACTTAGAAGGCTAAGCTCCGCCCACTTGGTCTCCTAGCAACCCACTCAGCCCAGTGTTAATAAAAGAATAAAAAATATAATAAATACAAATAATACAATAAAAATAATTAAAAACACTAAAAAATTAATACAATAAAATACTATAACAAAATAACTAAAAATAATACAACAAAATAATAAAATATAATCAATAAGAAGATAAGTTACAATAAAATTTAAATTTTATTTTAATAAAATAAAATTTGAGCATGAGTAACAGCAGAATTGCAATATGAATATATGACTCATTGACAGACCCCCCCACCTGGACATGAAAAATGCGCCTGAAATGTATATTTTAGATGTATAATTATGCTGGTTTTTAATTTATATTTTAATTTTTATCGTAAATTTTAATCTTGGATGATTTTTAACTGTTTCCGATATATATTGTAAGCCGCCCTGAGTCCCCTGATGGGTGAGAAGGGCGGGGTAGAAATGATGTAATAAATAAATAAATAAATAAAATTAATAAAAAAATATACAAATAACGTCAAATAAAAATTCCACAACAACTTTTAACCAATACCACCACCACTTTGCCACAGCAACGCGTGGCTGGGCGCAGCTAGTAACTTTATATTGAGATTGTCTATCCATTGTTTTGATTTGTTATTTGTCTGTCTGTTTTTTTTTTTTGGCATTGAATGTTTGCCAATTTGTTACTTTCGTGGGAAACCGCCCTGAATCCCCTCTGTTGGGGATTGTGGGTGATAGAGTCACTTTGAAGAATGATGCACCACTCAGCTTTGCAGAACAAATAACACAGGAAAGTTTATTAAGTCCAAGAGATCAATAGAACAATGGTATTTACAATAGTCCCTCTGACTGCTTACAGAAATCAGCAGTCCTAAGCAGTCCTGTCTTAGTCCATAAATCTGCTTCAGTGAAGATTAGCAGCAAGCAAGGCCTCTGAAATAGTCAGGCCTCTCTGAGTACAGAGCCATCTTCTTTCCAGCCACTACTCAGTAGACACTCTCTCTCTCTCTCTCTCTCTCTCTCTCTCTCTCTCTCTCTCTCTCTCTCTCTCTCACACACACACACACACACACACACACAGAGAAACCTGTTCAAACTGGTTCTCCAGCAGCAGGATAGCAACAGTTGCAAACTGATTACCAGGTCCTTGCAAACTCAGCCAATCAGCTCCATGCATTTGATTTTCCAGTTAACACACATATAGTATCTTAGGGTGGGTTATTAATAAAGTATATTATTATATTATTATTTTCCATGGGAGGGATTCCAGTGCATCTCTACTTTAATTACACGCAACTCTAAAATACAAATAAAATGCAAATAATTTTAAGGGAGGATTTACAGAGACACAGGACCGCAGAATTCAACAGGAAATATGTGAATACTATGTAACAAAAGTGGAAAAAGTTTCTGTTTCTAGTTTGAAAGTTTTCTTTCCTGTTTCATTGTGCAGTCCGTCCTTTGAAAGTACTGTAGTTATTCTACTCCAGAAACTTCCTTTTTGTGGCACAAACTATATTGAATTGGTTGAAATTAACACACATATAGTATCTTAGGGTGGGTTGTTAATAAAGTATATTATTATATTATTATTTTCCATGGGAGGGATTCCAGTGCATCTCTACTTTAATTACACGCAACTCTAAAATACAAATAAAATGCAAATAATTTTAAAGGAGGATTTACAGAGACACAGATGCACAGGTGCATTCAGTTGTGCAACACTGATGAATGATGTTGATTCCACAGTAGTTGATTCAACAAGATCACTGAGTGACTTGGCATCTGGAGATGAACCAACCCACAATGCCCCCCCCCCACCCAACCCAACCCAACCCAACCCAAGTGTGGTTCTTCTCTTGTGGTCTTGCATTAGCCTGGGGCCCCTCCCTTGGAAGTCCGGTTCTGGCACCTGCAGGACTGGCCCAGCGCCCAGAGGCACCCACAGAACCTGGCGACGCTCCTGAGGCTCCTGAGCGAAGTGGAAGAAGGAGGGTGGCCCTCTTGTCCGGATGACCACATCCTGGTCACTTGCCGGTGAGTGCGTGCGTGCGTGCGTGCGTGCGTGGCGGGACTGCATCCAGTCCTTTCTTCCTCTGAAAATAATCCAAGTTGGAAGGGACCCCCTAAGGGCCTGCCAGTCCAACCTCCTTCTTTCTGCCAGGCAGGAAGACCCCACCAAAGCCCACCCAACAGATGGCCATCCAGCCTCTGTTTAGAAACGTCCAGAGAAGGGCGTTGCAACAGACACCCAAGCAGCAGCAGTTTGCCCATGCCTGCACTAGATGGTTCATATCATCCAGATGACTTGGCCCTCCAGGCAATGCATGGCTCTGTCTCCCAAGAGCCTGAGCCACAGGATGCTGGGGGTTGCAGTCCAGATACACCTGGCAACTCACAGCATCTCCGCTGGCAGGTATTCATGCTGACATGGCTGCACTGCAGCTTGGGCTTTGAAATGCATCATGGATGGTCCCCTTGAGCTTTTCCCCCTTGCGACCCTTTTTAGCCCAATAAATGTATAAGTGACCCCAGATATATCTATATATATAAATTAGCTGTGCCCGGCCACGCGTTGCTGTGGCGTATGGGAATTCTTTGTTAGGTAGGTGGAATAACAGTGAATAGCTTTGTAGCCTGAAAGCCTGGCCATTTTCTTATGGGAATCCTTGTTTGGTGAGCTGGAATAGAAAGGAATAGGCTTGCTGCTTGGAAGGTTAGGTAGTTGCCTTTTAGGGGGGTAGAATTGTAATGAATAGCCTCGGTGGTTCAAAGCCTGGGTGCTTGCTACCTAGGGGAAATCTTTGGTTGGTCAGCTTCAGAGTAGTATCACTGTTTCAAAGCCTGGTCGCCTTTTATGAAGGTTAATATTTTATTGGTGTGGTTGAATTGCACTGAATATCCTTGCAGCTCCAATGTCTGGCTGTATTTATTATTTTGTATTTTATATATATAGATTACAAAATATAGAAAGCATGGCACATTGCCTGTTGTGGGTTTTGGCCTTTTTTTGGTGTTGTGATTGTGTTTTTTGTGTGATTGTGTTGTAACTTACTGGAGGCAGGGATGATGGATTGTGTTGAGTTTTGTTGTTTTGTGAGTCGCCGTGATGCCAAAAGCCTTTTATATATATAGAAGGGTAATGAAATTTCGGCCTAGGACAAAACAACAAAACTACACATCCCAGAAACACTAAACGTGGCAGCACAACCCCTCATCCATGCCTCTACGTTCATACAACAAAAAGCTCCAGCTACTCCAGAAAACACTGCTATTCCATCTGGCCAACAAAGGATTCCCATAAGCTACAGCAACGCGTGGCCGGGCAAAGCTAGTCTATATATATATACAATGTAATGTTTGTTTTATTATGGAGTAAACAACAAAGCCACTGAACCAAATCACACCAAATTTGACCACAAAAGACATAGTCATCCAAAATATGTCTTTCAATAAAAGAACAAGAAAAATAAAGTCCAAATTAGAGGAAGAGGAAGAATTGGTTTTCCCCCTTGCTGCCAGTTAGAAGGGTAAGCTCCGCCCACTTTGTCTCCTAGCAACCCACTCAGCCATTTAATGGCGCTCAGGGCCTCTTCAATCAGGCCTCTTCCACACTGCCTATAAAATACAGATTATCTGATTTGAACAGCATTGGCAAGGCCTGCTAAATGGGTTCACTTTCCCTTTGATAAAGTACAGCCAATGGACCTTTTAGAGTCCGCAGTAAAATACTGCACAACATATTTGTGGAAATGCCTAAAACAGCCACTAGGTGGCATTCAGAAACCTTTTTCTTTGTGACCCCAATCTTAAGCAAAAGGGACCCCATTTGTGGCCGGAACCCCCAGTTTAAGAAGCCCTGTTCAAGCTCATCTGCCAAGAGTCCCAGCAAGTTCTTTGGCCCACCCCGAAAGCGAGCAGGGTTTCTCTTACAGGGTGTCCCTCCCACGTGAGGCTGGGCATGGGGGTCTCTTGCCCTGTGTGGAGGTAGCCCCTCACCTCCCTCGTCCTGCCCCCGATCCAGGGACGGTGTTTCCCACTGCGGGGTCTTCTGTGCCCTGAGCTTCGTGTGCGAACAGATCCGGGCGGAGGGGCTGCTGGACGTCTCCCGGGCCGCACGCATGGTCAAGCGGCGCCAGCCTCGCTTCATCCAGGACGTGGTGAGTGGCCCAATGGGGAGAAGGCAGAATAAATGGCTCAGGGGCAGATCTCCCCTTCCAGCCCCCCAGGAGGAGGCCCTGCGGTTCAAGCCTCTCTTGGGCACCAAAGACCGGCAAGCCCATCATCGCAATTGGCTCAGTTGGGGGCAAAGGAATGCAGGAGTGTTAAGTCTCTGAGGGTCCAGGGTTCAAGTCCCTGTTCGGGTGCCAAAATGTTGAGGCTGGGTGCTCCCAAAACACAGTACATAGTAACCATGCCACTCCTCTCCTTTTTGGCCCTATGCTTTGAGGGGATGGGGGGATGCAGGGGCATGGAGGAAGTGTCCCAAAGCACTCCACATTTGTTGTTGTTGTTGTTATGATGTTTATTTATCTTTCTCTGCCCCTCTTCTTTCCGCAGGAGCAGTACAGGCTCTGCTACCGCCTGGCTCTTTCCTACCTGGACTCCTACTCCTCGTCCTCTTAGGTGTAGGGGCGTTTGGAATGTGTCCTTCTTGACCCCCAACAGCAAGACGCCCCATGTCCGGCCAGAGGGGGGGGGTGGGGCCACATTCAGCTGGACAGTTGCAAGGAGATCTCTGCCAAACCTGGCCTCATGATGGACACTCCTGCTCCCGCTTGGGCCATGTGACCCCTGGCCTGGTTGACCACAGGCTTGGGTTCCTCACTGCTCGGCCATGGTCAAGAGGCAACTGGCCTTTGGACTGGACACTGTGGGGAAGATTTCTCCTCCTTTTCACCCCTTTTCAGGACTCCAGGCAGCTTATGGAATGAATCCTAGAGTTGGAAGAGACCCCCGTAGCACTCTCGCCTTGAGACACCTTTTCACCCAGCACCACACCAGAGCCCAGGAGTACGAACTACATCAGTTTATTAAGAAAAGCATTAAGAAAGGGGGAAAGGCATTTCCCCAAAGAGCAGTAGAAAAGGAACTGTAAAATTGCAGCAGTCTATATACAAAAGAGCAATAGTCCAAAAATGGCAAATTATATAAAAACAAGAGAGTCAAGATCACAGGCATAAGTCCATGAGCATGAAAGCAGGAACTTTTTCCAAGGCAAGCTCTTCCAGGAACATAGGCAAATGCAGGAAACTTGAATCATGCACTTGAGAGCTAGACAGGAACATCGACCTTTTGACAACATTGTCTCCTCTGAGAGACACCAAGTAAACGGCACCTAATTTAAACCCAAGACCAACCAAGATGCCATCAAATCATGCCTCACACACCTGGGTTTCAGGGACTTCACCTAGTCTTTCCAAATGTCTGATTAATCTATCGACAGCACCCCCCTCCCCGTGGCCACAGTCGAGCACAGCCTCCAGATGCCAGAAATGGAAACGATGGGAAGAGCTTTGACCTCTGTTTATGTATTGTCTGCCTTTGTTTATTGTGTATCGGCATTGAATATTTGCCATATGTGTGTTCTGTAATCTGCCCTGAGTCCCCTCGGGGAGATACAGCAGAATATAAATAAAGTATATTATTATTTTACTCCCTCTGTCTGGAGACCAAATCTGAAATTGCGAGAAAACTCCCTGTAAAGAGCTATGAACGACTGAGGTTCTTTTTCTAGGCAGGGGGGAATCTTTTGAAATCCCACCGCTGCCACCAATTTGTGGAGATGTGGAGGTTGTTTTTAATTATATATTATATTATTATTATTATTATATTTTAAATCCGCTGCCACCAGTTATTAAAGATGTTTTATTTAAAAGCTGCCACCAGATATTAAGGGGATTATCAACTATAGAAGATGTAGCCACTGGCTACTTAGAGAGGAGACTTATTTTTCTTTCTTCTTCTTGTTTATTCTTGATATGTGTATGTATGACAGAGACTGAGATGTTTGAAGGAATAATAACACATTTATTTAGGCACAAGCTTGATGGTTACAATAACTTTTCTTCTTGTTTGAGGCACGTTACTGAACAGTTGCAAAGTTATATTGAGGTGTTTCAAACTTTAAAATTCCACTTCAATCACAGGATATCTGTTCCTAGTCAGGAGACAGACTACCTTAAAATAAGTCACCAAACCTATTTTAAACTGACTCAAATAAGCACTTGAGTCTCCCTGATTCTCCAACTGAGAATCAGTCTTCACAGTAATTCATCAGATTACAGACTACCTTAAAATAAGTCACCAAACTTATTTTATCCCTGATCCCCTAACTTAGGATCAGCCTTCCCTGAGCTTCAACAGAGCCCAGACTAAAACCAACCTTCTCTGTGGTTCTCTGACCACACACTGACTGACTGGGTTTCCCTCCAAACTCTGCTCTCTCTTCAGCTAACCCAGTTGGCTCCGCCCCCTTCTCCATGGCAACCAACTCATGGTGCAGAGTAACTGAAATATTAACCCTTTTTAAAACACAGTTAAACATGGCATCTGTAAATGAAAAAACACACTTCATTACACCCCTCCCATCAGCTGAAGGTTGATTTCCAAGAGAAATAGACCTTTAGCTAAAGATCGTTAAGGAAGTGGTCTGCAAACACTTAGAAACAAATGTGTGAGGCTCATTGCTAATAGTCAACAGGGATTTATCAAAAACAAGTTATGCCAGACTCATCTGATGTCTTGTCGAAGGCTTTCATGGCCGGAACCACAGGGTTGTTGTGTGTTTGCCGCGCTGTCTGGCCATGTTCCAGAAGTATTCTCTCCTGACGTTTCGCCCACATCTATGGCAGGCATCCTCAGAGGTTGTGAGGTATATGGAGAAACTCAGCAAGGAAGGTTTATATATATCTGTGGAAAGTCCACAGATGAATAGCTTCATCTCCTGGCTTCTGCTAATTTAGGTGATTAACTACAACATTCACACTGGCCTCCAACTGACAAGAGTTCTTCTCTCACCCTGGACCTTCCATCTAGATCAATGATGGGCAACCTTTTGCGCTTGGTGTGTCAAAATTCACCAAAAAACCTAGCATGACTTGGGTGGTGTGTCACTTCGAGAAAAAAATCATAATTTCACAATATATATAGTTTAAATAACAAAAATATATAATTGTAATATATAACTTTATTTAATAAATCAAAAACTATTTACTACCATTATTTCCATGTACAACAATCTATGGTACCTCTTGCAGTTTCCACGCTGATTTCTCTCTATTGTAGTTTCAATCTAGTCATGAATAATGAATAATATAATAATAACATAATAGTAATAATATAATACTACAATAATAATAGAATAATAATAGAACGATATATATATATATATATATATATATATATATATATATATAAATGTAATGTGCATAAATGGAAAAGATGGGAAGAGCTTTTACCTCTGTTTATGTATTGTCTGCCTTTGTTAAATGTATATCGGCATTGAATGTTTGCCGTATATGTGTCCTGTAATCTGCTCTGAGTCCCCTCGGGGATAAACCATAATGTGGTTTATACTGTTTTAATTCTTTTAATTTGCCTCTGTTTGTATTGTTATATTGTGTGTTGAGGCCTTGGCCTTTGTAAGCCGCATCGAGTCCTTCGGGAGATGCTAGCGGGGTACAAATAAAGTTTAATAATAATAATAATTCCCATGGAGTAAACAACAAAACCACTGGACCAAATCACACCAAATTTGGTCACAAAAAACATTAGTCATCCAATCAATCTGCATGCGGCAGCGTGTCAGCAAAAATGGCTAGGCGTGTCAGTGCTGACACGCGTGTCATAGGTTGGCCATCACTGGTCTAGATCCAGGGATGGAAGTCCTGCTCCCCATGCTCTCTTCTCTTCTGCCTTGGTCAGACCACTTTACCTGGAATCACCCTGTGTCCCATTCTGGGCACCACCATTGAAGGGAGATGTTGACTCTAAGCTGGAAAGCGTCCAGAGGAAGAGGGAGACTCAAAGGATCAAGGGCCTGGAAAACAAGAATCCCTATGAGGAGCGGCTTAAAGAGCTGGGCATGTTTGGCCTGCAGAAGAGAAGGCGGAGAGGAGACAGGATGAGGGCCATGGATCAAGATGTGAGGGGAAGTCCAGAACATCCTCTGTCTCATCTACAACTGGTAGTCTGTGAGGAATTGTGGGAGCTGAAGTTCAAAACACCTGGAGGGAGGGAGGGGAGGGAGGGAGGCCCCAAGTTGGCCCGCCCCTGCTCTAGACACTAGGCCAGGGGTCCTCAAACTTTTTAAGTGGAGGGCCGGTTCATGGTCCCTCAGATTGTTGAGGGGCCGAATTATCATTTGGAAAAAACAACAACAACAACAAATTCCTATGCACACTGCACATATCTTATTTGTAGTGCAACCCCCCCTCAAACAACAACTATTTATTTATTTATTTGCTACATTTATATCCCGCTCTTCTCACCCCGAAGGGGACTCAGAGCGGCTTACAAGTTGTATGTACATACAATATATTATATTATTAGCATAGCACAATATTAGCATTATAGATTAATATATTGTACTATACCACTATACCGTAATATTATTAGTAATATTACATTTAATATATAATATATAATTAATATTATTATATTACACAATATTATTGTATTGCATTATTATTGTTAGCCGCCCTGAGTCCTCTATTGGGTGAGAAGGGCGGGGTAGAAATACTGTAAAAAATAAATAAACAAATATTATATTGCATTACATTATAATATTATTATCAATATTATATGTATACACAATATGTTATATTATTACCATATCATTCATTTACAATATTTCATTTACAATATTGGTAAAGGAAAGAACAATACAATATTTAAAAATAAAAATAATTTTAACCAACATACTGTAAACTTATCAGGATTTCAGTGGGAAGTGAGCCTGCTTTTGGCCAATGAGATAGTCAAGTAGGATTGTTGTTGTTGTTG